>NC_135998.1:35750873-35753373 GCF_048128805.1 Centroberyx gerrardi
ATCCGTGTTTCTCTGTCTGTCTGTCCATCATCTTTCACCACTGGGCCATCAGACCTCAGATCCCTCTAGCTCCACCAATCAGTCTTTCTCCTAAACAGTATTGATCCGTCCTTATACAAGATGCCATTGATCTGATCTGTTATGATGATTTCACCCCATGAGATGAACACTGTAGAAAATGACGAGCCTCACAAATCATTTTATCTCATGAAGTCTGTCTCTTACAGCACTGGCACATCATTTAGCTCATTTCAACAAATCTGTGCTGTTTCACAATATTATGACATGCTTCAAGGAATACCTGTGTTTCGGTGTGGCTGGACTCACCGCCGGCCCACAGGAGGACCGGCCTACCGGGAAAACTCCCACTACTCCAGATGGCCAGTCCACCTCTGGTTAGCTGCTAGCTAACAAGCTGACATTATTACCGTATTTCCTCTAATAGTGGCCTGTAGTCAATTAAAAGCCGGGTCTCCGATAATGGCCGGGGCCGTGGTCGACACGAACAAAGAAAAAAACAAAGGAAAAAACAACGGTGGATACCGGTAAACTCCTGGTGCCTGTTATATAATGTAACTGTAGTTTGTAGTAACGTACAAGTGCCACAAGATGGCAGTAGCTCTGTCCCCATTCAAGTTAGCAGAGGGCTAACCGGAAGTTAGCCCGCTCGGCCGGCGGAAGTCTCTGGAGCGTGCCGTCGTCGATTACCGTAATTATTGTAATGCATTGCAGTAACAAAAAAAACGTCTACCTAACGAACCCCAACAGAAGCAGATCAGAAAACAAGGAGGCTTCGTACTAAAATATGAGCAAATATACTTATCAAACAGAAGGAATTAGAAATAAAGGCCTGTCTCTAATATAAGCCTGCTTCCAATAAAGGCCTGGTACGCTCTGCAGTTGAGGTAAATAAAGGCCCAGGCCAATATTAGAGGAAATACGATATTATAAACATTAAATCAATCAGATGGATCAGTGATGAAATGATCAGTTCAGTCAAAAACAGACAGAAATTAACCATCTGTTCAGTTTTGTTGAAACGGACAAGTTGTACATTTAGCTGTTCACAAAGCTGAGGACCTCCAATATGGCCGCCGGAGGGAGTTTTAAACCACCTGAACGCCTTCTACAAGCTCATATAAATAAACTTTATAGTTGTTTATGATGACTGTGTTATTTTAGGAGACGACTGTAGTCATAGAAGCAAAATTCCTTTGGCTGGTGCACATACTTTTTGTTAGACTGTTATGATGTTGTGATGTGTCTTAATTGCATAAATTATTACCAACAGCCTGTTATTGTTTTGTTTCAATTCCAGATGGGGAGACTTTCCTGATAAGTTTATGGCGTCCGACCTCTCCTGCACAATAACCACACCTCTGTTTTTCACCTTTGTACCATTATTTGTTGTATTGTGCGCAAATAAATAAACAAAATTATAATATGTTATAATTGACCAATCCAGCCAAAATCGCCATGACTGAAATCTTGACTTTCTGTGACTCAGTGGAAGATTAAATTACTTGAGCAGGTTTATTTTTTGCAGTGTGCCCACATCATAACTCATCAGGTAGAATAAATTGGGACAATCTGACACACAATGCAGAATGACATTGACTGGCCATCTCTCAGCTCATTTTCAGAAAATGTAATCTGGGATGTTTGATTATGAGATGATGAGAGGAGAAGAGAGGGAGAGAGAGAAGCAGATGGAGAAAGAAAATAAAAATGATCGAGGGAGAGTGAAACAGACAGGGAAGAAGAGGAGAGGGAGGAAGAGGAGGAATAGATAGAGACAGAGGAGAGTAATTCAGTAATTCACATTTTTACATCTATTTAATTTCCGTCAGGTATTACCCAGAATCCCAGAAGAAATCTACTCAAATATGAAGATCCAATCAATGTGGGTTTGACCAGAATACATAAAAGTCAAATCATTTTAAATAGTGTAACAAACAAAGAAAAAACTATATCTTACATGATCATGATTCTCGGGTCACAGGGATATTTTGTCCCATCTGTTGTCAGGGTTCAGCGTTCTAATAATTTATGTTAAATGTATTTGGTGTTAATCACCTTTAACCTTTTCACGGCTGTCAAACAACTGCATGATCATTACAATTTAATTATCTGGAAGTCACAAAATGCTAACAAGCTAGCAAACTTCTGTACAAGAGAGGAGTCATGTTAGCATTTTGACACTTCAAGAAAAAAAAACATTTTAATGATCCTGATGTTGTTTGAAACTGTGAAAAGGTAACAACAAATTATTTACACCATATACATTTCACAGAAATTATTAGAACACAGACAAAGCAACCACAGAAAATGGTGATTTATTCTTTTGCTCAGAAATGGAACAGGGTTTTGCACTTTTTGCCACATCATCGCCATTCAAATCTATTGGTTAACTTAAGCCTCAGTGGGCGGAGCCAAAGAACCACAGTTTTTAAGTAACGTTAGAGCTAGTTAGCCAGCTGCTGACCCTGAACATCATGAA
>NC_135998.1:35765873-35778611 GCF_048128805.1 Centroberyx gerrardi
ACACACACACACAGGTCCAGCCACTCTCCTTAACATGGCCTCTGGTCTGTTCTCTCCTAGCAGGCCAATCAATAGACTACATGTTGAGCTCTATAGTGGCAGGGCTACTATGGATCCCAGGCCTAATTGCCTGGCTGTACGGCAGCGTGTGTGTGTGTGTGTGTGTGTGTGTGTGTGTGTGAGAGAGAGATGGAGAAAGAAAGAGAGATCGAGAGAGGGTATGAAGAAGAGAAAAGAGAGAGAGAAAGAGAGATAAATATAGTAGAAGTAGAAAAATATAGTAAAACAATCACATATATTATAGACCGATAAATCTCAGTCATATTGCTGCTACTTCATTTTCCCCTGTTGTCACAAAGCCTGTCTGTCTGTCTGTCTGTCTGTCTGTCTGTCTGTCTGTCTGTCTGTCTGTCTGCCTGTCTGTCTGTCTGTCTGTCTGTCTGTCTGTCTGTCTCTCTATCATGAAGGAGAGGTGGAGCTGAGAGGGAGGAAACAGGATGAAGAGTGAGTTTTAAATCTTGAGACAACAGAAACATGAACGGAGGCCTGGAAGGTTGATCCTTTTTGTTGAACTTTGTGTTATTGTCAGTCAGACATGGGTTGTATACATTTATCCAGTTACTGACATCATTTTATAATTTCCCATGAACAGATCAACATCAAACAAGACAACAACAAATGCACGCTCATACGTACAGAGAGTTGGGAAGACAGGAGTGTGCATCTGCTCCCACCCACCCATCCTCCTCCACCCATCCTCCTCCACCCACACAACAAACACAACCCCACAAAAACTCATAGATAACAACACACACCGATGCACATACTGTATATCCCACCCCATCCCTCCCCTGCGACCCTGGTAATTGAAGCACAGTTGGTTAGAGTCTCTGATCATACAGGTGTTATCTCAGTAGGGAGTTAATCTACCCACGTTGAAAGAAAGGTAATATCAACCCAACACGCACATAAAAGGAGAGCTAGATGTATGCACACCAGGTCATGCATGTTCTGAGGGCTGTGCAGTGGTCATGCACAGCTCAGAGACTCTATTTCAGAAGGGACCTTATGAGCACCTTACAGGAAGCTGATCCTTACATTTTATCCAGTGTATTTTCCCAGAAATCCCTTTGTTTCCCCAGCAGTGTGAACCAAACCGCATCAGATTCCCCGGTCAGACCTGCTGCCTGGTCGGAGGAGTGTTGCTGCTGCAGTGTTTGGTCGGAGTGAAAACCTGCAGACTCTCCGGTCTCCGTGGTCTAAAACCTGCAGACTCTCCGGTCTCCGTGGTCTAAAACCTGCAGACTCTCCGGTCTCCGTGGTCTAAAACCCGCAGACTCTCCGGTCTCCGTGGTCTAAAACCTGCAGACTCTCCGGTCTCCGTGGTCTAAAACCCGCAGACTCTCCGGTCTCCGTGGTCTAAAACCTCCAGTCCAGTTTGTCCACAGGCTGAAACCCTTCAGCTGCAGAGCTCAGACATCGAGACACCAGGAACCTGTCGTCGTCCCCGTCAGGTCCGGGTCTGACCAGCGGTCTGAGGCGTCAGGCGGCACAGGGACCAACAAGTAAACACTTTGTAGCGCCACATTTACACCGACCGGTTTGAAAACGCCTCAAAGGAGCAGTAAGTCTCATCGTTCCATCAAGTTTTATCAAAGTCCGATCAGCAGCAAGTAAACAAGCGTCGCAGCGCCCCGACAGCCAATCAGTGTCATCTTTACATGTCTGCACCGGACCAAAGACACACGGCATTCCCCACAGATTCATCAGTATAATCAGCACTGTTGTTTTGTTGTGTTTTGTTGTTTTCTTGTGATTTGTTGTGTTTTGTTGTTTTCTTGTGATTTGTTGTTTTCTTGTGATTTGTTGTGTTTTGTTGTGTTTTGTTGTTTTCTTGTGTTTTGTTGATTTCTTGTGTTTTGTTTTGTTGTGTTTTGTTGTGTGTTGTGTTTTGTTGTGATTTGTTGTGATTTGTTGTGTTTTGTTGTGTTTTGTTGTGATTTGTTGTGTTTTGTTGTGTTTTGTTGTTTTGTTGTTTTGTTGTGTTTTGTTGTGTTTTGTTGTTTTGTTGTGTTTGTACGGCTGTCAGTCTCCTCCGCCTGGTTACTGGCTGTTTGTGCAGTCAACTAGTTGTTGTTCAGGGCATTTTCTAAGCTGTGTGTGTGTGTGTGTGTGTGTGTGTGTGTGTGTGTGTGTGTGTGTGAGTGTGTGTCTGTGTATGTGTGTAGGTGTGTGTGTGTGTGTGAGAGTGAGTGAGTGAGCTAGCTAAATCCCTATCAGAGAGAGAGGGCATGGGAAAGGGGCAATGGAATCACTGCAAATAGAGCATGAGGGCTGACTTCACAACGGGAGAGAGAGGACAACAGGGCAACACACACACACACACACACACACACACACACACACAGAGCGTTAGAGCCACTGGCTTGAACCAACACACACACGTAACGCCTCCTGAGTGTGTGTGTGTGTGTGTGTGGGGGGGGTGGGTTTGTGTGTTATTCACGTGTGTGTGCATTCATGTATGTGTGTGTATATATATATTGTGTGTGTGTGTGTGTGTGTGTGTGTGTGTGTGTGTGTCTATATATTTGGCCATGTGAGAGCGTGTATTAGAGGGAAAGGTTGAGATGGAGGTATGGACAGAGGGAGGGAAAACCATGAAAACAAAACAAAAAGAACCTGTGTGCAACAATAGCCTGTCTCGCACTGTGTGTGTGTGTGTGTGTGTGTGTGTGTGTGTGTGTGTGTGTGTGTGTGTAAGCTCTCATGTAGAGATGGACTGAAAACAACAATGGATCAATAGGTTTACTGTGGCCTCAAGCCAGTGGCTCTAACACTCTGTGTGTGTGTGTGTGTGTGTGTGTGTGTGTGTGTGAGAGTGTGTGTGTGTGTGTGTGTGTGTGTGTGTGTGTGCTTGCCTCCCAGGCTTTCTCTCTGCTCTGCTCTCATCAATACTTCCATTCCGCCGGCCTGGAGGCCCCGGGCCCCCCACAGTAATCACATTTATTTTTAGAGGGCCGACACTGACGCTCTCCATGGGACGTACTGAGCTGTGGTACTGCCTCGTGTACTAATACTGCAGTAGTACTGTGTACAGGGGTACCAGTAGTACTGTGTACAGTGGTAGCAGTAGTACTGTGTACAGTGGTAGCAGTAGTACTGTGTACAGTGGTAGCAGTAGTACTGTGTTGTACTCTACAGGGTATCTGCCCCGTCTGGAGGCAAAAAGATGAATTTCTTCCTCAGGAAACAACAGTATCATGAAAAAGAAACATGCTCACTATAAAAAGAAGATTAAAGTTTCGGTTTGCTTGATTCATTTTATTCCAAAAAATGTTTTGGTTAAAGGATGATGTCGACTTTTTGGGAGTTTGGTCCGTTGGTCACTTTATGCAAATTCAAAAAGACTCAACAACACTGTGGCAGTTCCCAATATTTTGCTTACTTTATTCTACATTAAAAAGCACAACGTTTCGAGCCCTCACAGGCTCTTCGTCAGGTAGGTTTTTTTGCAATGAATCAGACAGGTGATTGGTCACTTTTTGGTCACTTTACCCAAAATGTGATGAGAGGATTGTATGTTGTATGTTCCGGTCCGTGTGCTAAAACTTTATCTTACAGCATGTTCAGTAATGTAGGCCACTAGCATCATCCTGCAAGTGAGAAAAAGAGCAAATATATAGAAGCATTATTATTACTGAAGAATCTGTCTTGTTAGAGGTGGGGAGGATGACGGTCGGTGTGACGGGAGAGAAGGAGAGGAGATAAGAAGGAAGGATGGATGAAAGGAGGAAGGATGGGATAATTCGGATAATTCCTCGTCAGTTTCATCCCAACCTTCCTCCTTTCCTTCCTCTCTCCTTTCCTTCCTTCCTTTCTCTCCCTGCCTCTCCTGCCTTTTCCCTCTACTTCATTCTTTCATTCCTTATGTCTCTCGTCCTTTCTCTCTCTCTCTCATCCTTTTCTCCTTCCTTTCCTGCCTCCTTGTCCTCCGTCTCTCCCTCCTGCTGGTGGGAAGAAGACATTTTGTCTAGAGAGTCAAATCTCAGTGAATCAGAGCAGCAATCTGCAGATCGTTGGTGTTTTCTGTTATTTTGTCTCCATCGTTGGTGTTAAGTATTCACTGCTGTGTTGTTTCACATTTTCAATTAAAAAAAAATAGAATTTATGTAATTGAAAGTGAACTGACCCAGTCTGCATGGTAACTGATAACCAGATTTCTGTGTTGTTTCTTTTTTTTTTTCTTATTAAAGATTAAAATTAATAAAGATTAAATATATTTTTGTATCCTTTGAAAATTGAGATTGGCTGCTATGCATGCAACAGAGAACACACACACACACACACACACACACAGACACACTCTCGTGGACTATCCTTCTTTACATGGTAGAGCTGTCTCTGTTTAACACTTTCTCTCTCTCTCTCTCTCTCTCTCTCTCTGTCTCTCTCTCTCTCTCTCTTTCACACACACACACACACACACACACACAGTCCCACCCCGAGTGGTTCAGGATATTACCTATCAACTGGAGCTTGATTAATTAGTCCTTAATTGGTTGTCATGTCACTGACCAATCGTGTGACAGCACCCCAGGGGGCCCGGGTGAGAGAGAGGACATTAGAACGTGTGTGTGTGTGTGTGTGTGTGTGTGTGAGAGAGAGAGCGAGAGAGAGAGAGAGAGAGAGAGAGAAAGAGAGAGTGTGAACAAGAGAGGTGGAGGAAAAAGGAAAAACGCCAACCTGCAACATCCAATAATTTACCACTCTGGCTAACAGAATCACACACACACACGCACACACACACACACACACACACGCACGCACACACACGCACACACACACACACAAACGTGCTTACACATACATATGAGTATGAAGTTTGATTCCAGCAGCAGCCGAGTGTCTCGAGCCAGGCAGCTGACTTACTGACAGGCACGAGGAGCTGAAGTTTATTATAATGTTTCCGTTGTATAATGTTAAAGTAATATGACACTTAGTTTTAACATGAAGTTTATTATAATGTTTCCGTTGTATAATGTTAAAGTAATATGACTCTTAGTTTTAACATGAAGTTTATTATAATGTTTCCGTTGTATAATGTTAAAGTAATATGACACTTAGTTTTAACATGAAGTTTATTATAATGTTTCCGTTGTATAATGTTAAAGTAACATGACTCTTAGTTTTAACATGGTTACTGTAATATAATCTGCTCACCAAGATGCAGCTGGACGAGTTTGTAGCGTTCAGATTTTTACTTCCCATTCATTTGAATTAAAACTTGTAATTAAAAGTATGATTTGTGTGTGTGTGTGTGTTTGTGTGTGTGTGTGTGTGTGTGCGTGTGTGTGTGTGTGTGTGTGTGTGTGTGCAACATTAGTCTCAAGATTAAAATCTAACAGTAAATGTCTGTACTGGTTGTAATGTTGGTGATTGAAGCTTGTTCTCACAACACACACAAACACACACATCTGCACAGCCAGAGGTACATGTAGTCACACACACACACACACACACGCACACATACCTGCACACCAACACACACACACTCATCTATTTCCCACTGTTGCCATGGAAACAGGTGTGTGACACTCAGCTGGGCAGTTCGTATGATAGATCGCTGGCTGTCATGGCGATGCAAAGCAACCAATCAATATACAGACTGCCCCCCCCCCCCCCCCAAATAAAAACAGAGAAACACACTTTTCCCTCAGTGGGTCAAGACGCACCGTGCAGCTTTCACAGCGCTGGTTCAAATCCGGCAAACAAATAAACAAACACACAAACAAACACACAAAACAATAGATAGATATATAGATAGATACAGTGTTAAAAGTGAGACAATTAAAAAGCCAGTCACTAAAATAAACAAATAAAGGTATAAAATATAAATCCTCCCCGGTCCAAATATTATAAATCATAATATGAATGGTTGTATTTTCACAATAAAACAGATAACAACTACAGTGACTTTTTATAACGGTCCTCTGCATCGTTCCACATTATTTCTAACAGGCGGTTTCCATTCTGCTGGAATATAAATACATGGAGGTTTACTGGCATTTTAATTCAAAACTCCAGTTCAGTTTAAATCCTTATTGTCCCGTAAGATAAATGTTGTTTAAAATAAAAACACAAATCTCCACGTTACAAACCAGACAGACAAACCTCAGCCAAACAGACCAGGTGGGTTTGGAAAACGGTGCATATTGGTATCAAACTAATTTTTGGAATCAATATTCAGTTTAAGGTATCAAAAGATATCGAAACATGCTGAAAAGTTTCAATTTTTCCAATGAGAATTCAAATATTTTTCTATGCATTTGATTCTATTTAGGAAAGCAGAATGCATGTGCAATGTCACAGAAAATAATTTACTCTCTCACACACTGAGATGTGCTTTCATTCAAAAAAAAAGGAAGATATTGAAAAAGTAGAAATTGCATTGAATTTGAAGCATCAGAACCAGCATGGGATAGGTTTATAATAATAACGCATTTTTTGTGTCTTTAATGTGTGTTTTTATGCCTGTAATGAAAATTGCCCTGCAGGGAGAGATAAAGTCTGTTGAATTGAATTGAATTGTTCTCCTCTATGGCTACAAGGCACAGACAGGCTGTTAATAAAAAGGCTATTTGTCAGTCTGTCAGAGCCTGTTCCTCCAATCAATGAAGACTCACCGAGTCTGTAAATGCAACACTAGGAGCAGACAACAAGGAGGGGTCAAACCTCTAGGAGCAGAAAACAAGGAGCGGTCAAACCTTTAAGAGCAGAAAACAAGGAGGGGTCAAGCAGTGCCAAACAGAAAAATTTAAAAACTACATTGGAGTCCCCACAAACAAATTACCAATAGTGCTACTGCTTTAACTTCTTTTCTAGTTCACAGGTTTCATTCTCCCATTATTTACTATGGAGAGGATGTTCACCAAGCATCAAGCCCTACATTTAACATTTTTTGGCAAAAGTTTTTAAAACTGGGATAGGCAACTTTGAAGAAATGAGCAAGAATTTGAACCCAAAAAATCCCCCTACTCCCTCTCTGCTCCCTCCCTCCTGCGAGCTTGTGACCGGAAGGTCGTCCGTTCAATCCCCCGGACCGGCAGGATAAATCTGGGTGGGGAAAGTGAAAAGCAGCGCTTGCCCCTCCCTCATCACCACCACTGAGGAGCCCTTGAGCAAGGCCCTTAACCCCAACTGCTCCAGTGGAGCTGCTCAGTGGCAGCAGATCAGACTGTGGTTGTACTGGTCAGCTTCCAGGTGTGAATGTGATCAGGGTGTTCCTGAAAAAGAGAGCGTCGCTCTCAGTGAAACTCCCCTGAATAAATAAAAAAAAGGTGAAAACTCCCTCCCTCCTGTAACTCCTCCCTCCCTCCTGTAACTCCTCCCTCCCTCCTGTAACTCCCTCCCTCCTGTAACTCCTCCCTCCTGTAACTCCTCCCTCCTGTAACTCCTCCCTCCCTCCTGTAACTCCTCCCTCCTGTAACTCCTCCCTCCCTCCTGTAACTCCCTCCCTCCTGTAACTCTTCCCTCCTGTAACTCCTCCCTCCTGTAACTCCTCCCTCCCTCCTGTAACTCCCTCCCTCTTGTAACTCCTCCCTCCTGTAACTCCTCCCTCCTGTAACTCCTCCCTCCCTCCTGTAACTCCCTCCCTCTTGTAACTCCTCCCTCCTGTAACTCCTCCCTCCTGTAACTCCTCCCTCCTGTAACTCCTCCCTCCCTCCTGTAACTTCTCCCTCCTGTAACTCCTCCCTACTGTAACTCCTCCCTCCCTCCTGTAACTCCTCCCTCCTGTAACTCCTCCCTCCCTCCTGTAACTCCCTCCCTCCTGTAACTCCTCCCTCCTGTAACTCCTCCCTCCCTCCTGTAACTCCTCCCTCTTGTAACTCCTCCCTCCTGTAACTCCTCCCTACTGTAACTCCTCCCTCCCTCCTGTAACTCCCTCCCTCTTGTAACTCCTCCCTCCTGTAACTCCTCCCTACTGTAACTCCTCCCTCCCTCCTGTAACTCCCTCCCTCCTGTAACTCCTCCCTCCCTCCTGTAACTCTCTCCCTCCTGTAACTCCTCCCTCCCTCCTGTAACTCCTCCCTCCCTCCTGTAACTCCTCCCTCCTGTAACCCCTCCCTCCCTCCCTCCTGTAACTCCTCCCTCCCTCCCTCCTGTAACTCCTCCCTCCCTCCTGTAACTCCTCCCTCCTGTAACTCCTCCCTCCCTCCTGTAACTCCTCCCTCCTGTAACTACCTCCCTCCTGTAACTCCTCCCTCCCTCCTGTAACCCCTCCCTCCCTCCTGTAACTCCTCCCTCCTGTAACTCCTCCCTCCCTCCTGTAACTCTCTCCCTCCTGTAACTCCTCCCTCCCTCCTGTAACTCCTCCCTCCTGTAACTCCTCCCTACTGTAACTCCTCCCTCCCTGCTGTAACTCCTCCCTCCTGTAACTCCTCCCTCCCTCCTGTAACTACCTCCCTCCTGTAACTCCTCCCTCCCTGCTGTAACTCCTCCCTCCCTCCTGTAACTCTCTCCCTCCTGTAACCCCTCCCTCCCTCCTGTAACTCCTCCCTCCCTGCTGTAACTCCTCCCTCCCTCCTGTAACTCCTCCCTCCCTCCTGTAACTCCTCCCTCCCTCCCTCCTGTAACTCCTCCCTGTAACCTCTCTCTCTTCTTTTCTGTGGAGACATCAGGTTTCTCTCTGCAGTTTGCAGGACAGGCAGGACCGGTATGGCACATTTTGACACATTTAGATTACATTTTGACACATAGACTATACTAAAGTATGAGTAAAGACAGACTATACTAAAGTATGTGCACGTGTGATTGACAGGCAGCAGGACCTCACCTGATTGGTTGAAGCCTACTGGAGTGGTGAGATTTTGGAGAGGCTGAAAAGTTTTCGCCAAATAACACAAAGAGAAAGTTGCGTACTCAGCTTTAACAGCCACGCCCGAAACGTCCTGTATGGATTTCTTTGACACGGCCCTCCTCTTCCTCTTCCTCCTCCTCCTCCTCCTCCTCCTCCTCCTCCTCCTCCCCCTCCTCCTCCTCCTCCTCCTCTTCCTCCTATAGAGATATATATTTAAATGATGACAGGTTACAATCCAACACTGCTGTTGGACGTAGAGGCCAATACACTTTCACTAAACTGAACTGAGAAAACAAGGAACAGGGGAAAGTGAGAGTGTAAGTGAAGATAACATTTTTTCTTATTTTTTTTTAATTTAACTATCCTTTATTTAATGAGGTAATCTCACTGAGGACGAGCTCTCTTATTCAAGACAGAGCCAGGAAGAAAAAAAAAATTTGACAAAGGAAATACACAAAATGAGCATCCAGTCACACGTTCCAGTCAGCAGCAAAGATTATGAAACTTCATTAAAAAAAATAGTATATTATACAAGTCAATTACAAACATGATCAAAAATATCATTGCTTTAAAATGGCGCGATGGAGGGATGGATGGATGGATGGACAGATGGAGGGAGGGAGAGAGAGAGAGAGAGAGAGAGAGAGAGAGAGAAATCCCAGGAAGACTTTCTCTCATAATTAATAAATGAAAGATGTTGTTAGTGCATCTGATCAATAGAGTTGTTAGGGAGAAGGAACGATTGATCGGGCGGAGGGATGAAGGATGGAGGGATGAGGGGATGGGAGGGGGAGAGGGGGGGAGGGGGGGGTTATGCTATTCGCTCTTGCGGCTGTTTCCAATTTTCACACCCTCATTGAGAACAAAGGAGTCTCCTGAGCCTCATCACCACTGATAGACACTTAGCACCATCCTGACCTTAATAGGAACGAGGGAGGAGGAGGAGGAGGAGGAGAGAGAGGGAGGGGGGGGGGGGGGGGAGAGGGAGGGGAGAAAAAAGAGGGAGAGAAATAGGAAAAGGGAGAGGAGAAGAAGGGAGAGAAGGAGATAATAAGGGAGGGAGAGAGGAGGGAGGAGAGGGAGGGAAGAGATGGAGGGAGGGAGGGAGAGGAAAGGGAGGAAGAAGAGGGAAATAGGAAGAGGGGGAGGAGAAGAAGGGAGAGAAAGGAGAGCGACAGGGATGGAGAGGAAGGGAGGAGGAGGAGGAGGAGGGAGGGGGGAGGAGGGAAGGAGAGGGAGAAAAAAGAGGGAGAGAAATAGGAAAAGGGAGAGGAGAAGAAGGGAGAGAAGGAGATAATAAGGGAGGGAGAGAGGAGGGAGGAGAGGGAGGGAAAGAGATGAGGGAGGGAGGGAGAGGAAAGGGAGGAAGAAGAGGGAAATAGGAAGAGGGAGAGGAGAAGAAGGGAGAGAAGGAGAGCGACAGGGATGGAGAGGAAGGGAGGAGGAGGAGGAGGAGGGAGGGAGGGGGGAGGAGGGGAGGAGGGGGGGAGGGAGAGGAGAGAGAGGAAAGGTAAAAAGAAGAGGGAAATAGGAAAAGGGAGAGGAGAAGAAGGGAGAGAAGGAGATCATGAGGGGGAGAGGGAGGGAGGAGAGGGAGGGGAAGAGATGGAGGGAGGGAGGGGAGAGGAAAGGGAGGAAGAAAAGGGAAATAGGAAGAGGGGGAGGAGAAGAAGGGAGAGAAAGGAGAGCGACAGGGATGGAGAGGAAGGGCGGAGGAGGAGGAGGGAGGGAGGGGGGGAGGAGGGAGAAAAAAGAGAGGAGAGAGAGGAAAGGTAAAAAGAAGAGGGAAATAGGAAAAGGGAGAGGAGAAGAAGGGAGAGAAGGAGATAATGAGGGAGGGAGAGAGGAGGGAGGAGAGGGAGGGAAAGAGATGGAGGGAGGGAGGGAGAGGAAAGGGAGGAAGAAGAGGGAAATAGGAAGAGGGAGAGGAGAAGAAGGGAGAGAAAGGAGAGCGACAGGGATGGAGAGGAAGGGAGGAGGAGGAGCAAAAGGGAGAGGAGGGGGAGAGAAGAAAGAGGAAGGAAAGGAAGGAGGGAGAAATTAAGGAGATAGGGAGGAAGGGAGAAAAAAGATGGAGAGGACTAAGGGGTGGAGGAGGAGGGAGAGAAAGAAGGAGAGAGAGGAAAGGGAGGACGAAGAGAGAAACAGGAAAAGGGAGAGGAGGAGAAGGGAGAGAAGAAGATAATGAGGGGAAGAGAGGGAGAGAAGGGGAGAGAGGAAGGGAGGGAGAGAGAAAAGGAGTAAGACAGAAGGAGAGGGAAAGGAGGGGAGGGAGTATGAGGGGGGAAAGGAGAGGGGAGAGAGGGAGGGAGGGAGGAGACGAGGAGAGAGAGGGAGGGAGGGAGGAGACAGGGAGAGAGAGGGAGGAAGATGGAGAAAAAGAAGGAGAGAGGGATAGTGGGAGAGAAGAGGGAGAGGAGGGAGGGGAGAGAATAGGGAGGAAGGAGAGGAAGGGATGGAGGCAGGGAGAAAAAGGGAGGGAGGGAAGGAGGGAGAGAGAGGAGGAGAGAAGGAGGAAGGAGTGAGGAGGGAGTGAAAGGGTGAGGAAGGAGAGAAGGAGCGAGAAGAAAAAAAGGAGAAAGGAAAGGAGGGAGAAAAGAGTGAGGGAGGACAAGAGTGAGAAAATGAGGTAGGGGGAAAGAAAAGAGGCAAGGAATGAAGAAGAGGGAGAGGAGAAGAGGGAGGGAGGAAGAAAAGGAGAGAATGGAAAAAGGAAAGATGAAAAGAAGCAGGGAGGGAGGACAGAGGGAGAAAAAGAGAGGGAGGAAGGAAAAAGGAAGGGAGAGGAGAGAGAGGAAGAGGGAGAAAAGAAAGAGAGGAGGAGAGGAGAGGGAACAAGGAACGGAGAGGAGGGAGAAAATAAAGCAAAGAAGGAGGGAGAGGGGAGGGAGGGAACAAGGGAAGAGGAGAGAGGGAGAAAAGGAAGGAGAAAACGGACAGAGGAAAAAGAAGTAAAAAACAGAGGGAGAAAAGGAGAAAAGGAAGGAGAAGAGGAGGGAGAAAGGAGGGAGAAAAATAAGAAGAAAGGGAGGGAGAAAAGGAGGTAGAAAAGGAAGAAGACAAAGGGAATGAAAGAATGAAGGAGAGGGAAAAGGACAGAGAAATAAAAAGGGAAGGAGGCACGGAGAGAAAGGAAGGAACAAAAGGAGAGAGGAAGGAAAGGAGGAAGGTTGGAATAAGACTGACCCTTCCTCCTCTTTTCATCCTTCCTTCCTTCCATCCTTCCTTCCTTCTTGCCTCCTCTCCTTCTCTCCTAGCTAATTATTCCTCTTCTTCCTACCTTTCCTCTCTCCTCATCCCCTTCCTTTTCTCCTCCACTTATTATATAATTAATAATATATATATATATATATATATATATATATATATATATATATATATATATATATACAAAGCAAAAACACAAAATTACATGTATTTATTTTCTTTTAATGTGTTAAATGATAAAATACATTTTTATTTTTATTATTATTATCATTATTCCGATTTGTAAAGTTTTTGTATATTTGCAGAGGTGTGACCAAGTCAACTCTGCTCGAGTCCCAAGTCAGTCTCAAGTCTTGAGGCGCAAGTCTCCAGTCTTGAGGCGCAAGTCTCAAGTCAAGTCCCAAGTCTAAATGTAGATTACCAAGTCAAGTCTCAAGTCAAGTCCCAAGTCTAAATGTAGATATCAAGTCCATGTCATTTATGTCAAGTCTCAAGTCTAAATGTAGATTACCAAGTCAAGTCTCAAGTCAAGTCCCAAGTCTAAATGTAGATTACCAAGTCAAGTCTCAAGTCAAGTCCCAAGTCTAAATATAGATTACCAAGTCCATGTCATTTATGTCAAGTCTAAATGTAGATTACCAAGTCAAGTCTCAAGTCAAGTCCCAAGTCTA
>NC_135998.1:35791311-35801311 GCF_048128805.1 Centroberyx gerrardi
TGTGTGTAGGTATATACTTGTCATGCAGGGATAAATACATCTCTTCATATTGTGTGTGTTTGTATATGTGTGTTTTAGAAACTTGTATTTGTCATGCAGGGATAAATATGTTTTGATACCTGGTGTGTGTGTGTGTGTGTGTGTGTGTGTTAGTCATGCAGAGATAACTAGATGTTGTTATCAGCATGGTGGAGGAGTCAGTAACTCCACAGGACGTTTCAGCATGGAGCAGCAATGATTAGAAAACTACAGGCCGCTTCTCAGAAGAACTAATGCTGCTCTGTTTTGTTTTGAATAGAGTGTGTGTGTGTGTGTGTGTGTGTGTGTGTGATTTGGGGTTTTAGGACAAAACACACACCTACTGTATGTATGTGTGTGTTTTGTGTCAGTCTCTGGATGCACAGACATGGTGGATGGTTGTCAGTTTTGTGTGTGTGTGTGTGTGTGTTTGCATGGCTGTAGGACGATGATTGGGGATTTTAAGGTGTGTGTGTGTGTGTGTGTCAGTCTGTTGTCTCCTCAGTTACAGTCCGACCTGTTTGCAGTTTATTTCTAGTTCTCGCTGTTTGTTTTTTCCATCATAGCGTCCCGGGTGGGTGGGGTTTATCACGTCAGCAGAAAATCAAGTCATAGAAAAAGTACCTAAATTAATTAATATAATGAATTATTCATGTAAACCAGTTCAGCATCAGTTTAATTACTGATGCTGAAAATATCAGCCAATCAGTCAGTAACTTAGTCAATTAGTCAGTCAGTCAGTCAACTAGTCAGTGAATCAGTCAGTCACCCACTGAGTCAGTCACCCAGTCAGTCAGTGAATCAGTCAGTCAGTCAACTAGTCAGTGAATCAGTCAGTCAGTCAACTAGTCAGTGAATCAGTCAGTCAGTCAACTAGTCAGTGAATCAGTCAGTCAGTGAATCAGTCAGTCAGTCAGTCAACTAGTCAGTGAATCAGTCAGTCAGTCAACTAGTCAGTGAATCAGTCAGTCAGTGAATCAGTCAGTCAACTAGTCAGTGAATCAGTCAGTCAGTGAATCAGTCAGTCAGTCAACTAGTCAGTGAATCAGTCAGTCAGTGAATCAGTCAGTCAGTCAACTAGTCAGTGACTCAGTCAGTCAGTGAATCAGTCAGTCAGTCACCCACTGAGTCAGTGAATCAGTCAGTCAGTCAACTAGTCAGTGAATCAGTCAGTCAGTCAACTAGTCAGTGAATCAGTCAGTCAACTAGTCAGTGAATCAGTTGGCCAGTCAACTAGTCAGTGAATCAGTCAGTCAGTCAACTAGTCAGTGAATCAGTCAGTCAGTGAATCAGTCAGTCAGTCAACTAGTCAGTGAATCAGTCAGTCAGTCAACTAGTCAGTGAATCAGTCAGTCAGTCAACTAGTCAGTGAATCAGTCAGTCAGTGAATCAGTCAGTCAGTCAACTAGTCAGTGAATCAGTCAGTCAGTCAACTAGTCAGTGAATCAGTCAGTCAGTGAATCAGTCAGTCAGTCAACTAGTCAGTGAATCAGTCAGTCAGTGAATCAGTCAGTCAGTGAATCAGTCAGTGAATCAGTCAGTCAGTCACCCACTGAGTCAGTGAATCAGTCAGTCAGTGAATCAGTCAGTCAGTCAACTAGTCAGTGAATCAGTCAGTCAGTGAATCAGTCAGTCAGTCAACTAGTCAGTGAATCAGTCAGTCAGTCACCCACTGAGTCAGTGAATCAGTCAGTGAATCAGTCAGTCAGTCACCCACTGAGTCAGTGAATCAGTCAGTCAGTGAATCAGTCAGTCAGTCAACTAGTCAGTGACTCAGTCAGTCAGTGAATCAGTCAGTCACCCAGTGAGTCAGTCACCCAGTCAGTCAGTAAACCAGTCAGTCAGTGACTCAGTCAGTAAGTCACATATATACAGTATATTGTAGGCTCCAGCCAAGCATTGAGACTCACCATGTGACTGAGGTAATAGATTTTTTACCCCCCCACCCCCATCCACACACACACACACACACACAAATCAATACTTCCAATCCTCCGAGTGTGTGTTTGTGTGTGTGTGTGTTTGTGAGACCATGAGTGTGTGTGTGTGTGTTTGTGAGACCATGAGTGTGTGTGTGTGTGTGTGTGTGTGAGAGACCATGTGTGTGTGTAACACAGTATTGACTGGATAATGTCAGTGTGATATTGTGCTGTGAATGCAGTCATGTTGCCAGGTTCACACACTGAACTGTACGTGTGTGTGTGTGTGTGTGTTCGTGTGTGTGTGTGTGTTCACGTGTGTGTGTGTGTTTTTCCTCACTTGTCAGGTCCAAATCCATTCATTAGAGCTGCACAATTAAGGCTGAAATCATAATCCAGATTATTTTGATAGATATCGTGGTCACAATAATTAATCAACATTTTTAGTTTCATTGAGTGTGTGTGTGTGTGTGTGTGTGTGTGTGTCCAACCATTAGAGCTTTTATGGCCGAAATCATAATCCATATTATATTGTTAGATATCCTGATCAGTGCTGATTGGCCGGAGGGATTTGAGGAGCAGTGATGTTTCTGCTCTCTGGCCGTCTTCCATCAACATCCTGACTGCTTCCAATTACAGCTGACTCTCTAAATGAAATTAAATGTTGCAATATTAGTGATATATTGCCAATATTTTACCAGTATTAATTACAGAAACTAAAATTGTGATATATAATTACACACGATTAATTGTGCAGCTCCACCGTCCGTCCGCCCATCACTCTCTCTCTCTCTCTCTCTCTCTCTCTCTCTCTCTCTCTCTCTCTCTCTCTCTCTTACACACACACACACACACTCTCAAGGGTGTGTGGCCAGCTGTTAGAGTGTGTGTGTGTGTGTGTGTGTGATTCCTGTTGCATTGTGGGAGTCCATTATGCTGTCGTCTGGTGAATGGCTCCCATTGACCCGGCCTTGACATTATAAGCTGTCCGCTAATCTCTTCACTCCATATATTAGTAAGGCTCGATCTCTCTCTCTCTCTCTCTCTCTCCCTCTCAATTTTTTTTTTCAATTCAGTTCAGCTTTATTGGCGTGACAAAATTAATATTCGTGTTGCCAAAGCATGACAAGGACTTATACATGAATGGAAAACAGAATAAATGTAACACAACAAAGAGCGTAAATCAAACAATACAACTATAATAATAGTAATAGTAATAAGTGCTTGTGTGTGTGTGTGTGTGTGTGTGTGTGTGAGTGTGTCAGTCTTTTTGTTTTGTGATAATTTAATTTGGTTGAATTGTTTGGGCTGTAATGTGACTGTCTTTGTGTTAATTTTTCAAGTTGACAGAGGACTCTTCTTCTTCTTCTTCTTGTTCACCTCTTGGGATTTCAGAGCTTTGTAACGATATGAGTCGGGGTCACTCATATTTAAATGTTTCCAAAATTTGATGGCTCTTTTTTTGCATTTTGATCAATAGCAGATATTCGCCTAATTCTGCCCTGCGTGCATTGTTTGGTGTTTTTCTTTGTACCCGAAGTAGATTTTTTACATAGTTCTGCATGCAGGGTTTCAATTGGATGTTTGTCCTATTTTCCAAATTCATTATTTGTCAGAGGACTCCATACCTACACCTGCCATGAAGTGCAATCGGTTCGATTACTGATTTTAGAATTTTGAGCCAAATACTGATTGGTATTTCAATTGGAATAGATTTTTTTATGGCATAGAAAGCTCTTCTATGTCTATACCTGTCTCTCTCTCTCTCTCTCTCTCTCTCTCTCTCTCTCTCTCTCTCTCTCTCTCTGTGTAGCTTTTCTCTGTTTTTATCTCGTTTTCTCTTGCTGTATTTAATTGTCGCTCTCTCTCTGTCTCTCTCTCTCTCTCTCTGTCTCTCTCTCTCTCTGTAGCTTTTCTCTGTTTTTATCTCGTTTTCTCTCGCTGTATTTAATTGTCGCTCTCTCTCTGTCTCTCTCTCTCTCTCTGTCTCTCTCTCTCTCTCTCTTTGTAGCTTTTCTCTGTTTTTATCTCGTTTTCTCTCGCTGTATTTAATTGTCGCTCTCTCTCTGTCTCTCTCTCTCTCTGTCTCTCTCTCTCTCTCTGTGTAGCTTTTCTCTGTTTTATCTCGTTTTCTCTCGCTGTATTTAATTGTCGCTCTCTCTCTGTCGCTCTCTCTCTCTCTCTCTCTGTCTCTCTCTCTCTCTGTAGCTTTTCTCTGTTTTATCTCGTTTTCTCTCGCTGTATTTAATTGTCGCTCTCTCTCTGTCGCTCTCTGTCTCTCTCTCTGTCTCTCTCTCTCTCTGTAGCTTTTCTCTGTTTTATCTCGTTTTCTCTCGCTGTATTTAATTGTCGCTCTCTCTCTGTCTCTCTCTCTGTCTCTCTCTCTCTCTGTAGCTTTTCTCTGTTTTATCTCGTTTTCTCTCGCTGTATTTAATTGTCGCTCTCTCTCTGTCTCTCTCTCTGTCTCTCTCTCTCTCTGTAGCTTTTCTCTGTTTTATCTCGTTTTCTCTCGCTGTATTTAATTGTCGCTCTCTCTCTGTCGCTCTCTGTCTCTCTCTCTCTCTCTCTCTGTAGCTTTTCTCTGTTTTTATCTCGTTTTCTCTCGCTGTATTTAATTGTCTCTCTCTCTCTCTCTCTCTCTCTCTCTCTCTGTGTAGCTTTTCTCTGTTTTTATCTCGTTTTCTCTCGCTGTATTTAATTGTCGCTCTCTCTCTCTGTCTCTCTCTCTCTCTGTGTAGCTTTTCTCTGTTTTTATCTCGTTTTCTCTCGCTGTATTTAATTGTCGCTCTCTCTCTGTCTCTCTCTCTCTCTCTCTCTGTCTCTCTCTCTCTCTCTCTCTGTGTAGCTTTTCTCTGTTTTTATCTCGTTTTCTCTCGCTGTATTTAATTGTCGCTCTCTCTCTCTCTCTCTCCCTCTCTCTGTCTCTCTCTCTCTCTCTCTCTCTTTGTGTAGCTTTTCTCTGTTTTTATCTTGTTTTCTCTCGCTGTATTTAATTGTCGCTCTCTCTCTCTCTCTCTCTCTCTCTGTGTAGCTTTTCTCTGTTTTTATCTCGTTTTCTCTCGCTGTATTTAATTGTCGCTCTGTCTCTCTCTCTCTCTCTCACACACACATTTCTCCTCAATGTCTCTCTCTCTTATAATGTCTCTCTGCCTCTTCCTCTCCATCTTGATTTTCAATTCAATTTCAATTCAATTCAATTCAAAGGGGCTTTATTGGCATGGGAAAAATACGTTTACATTGCCAAAGCAAGTGTGAAATAAAAACAAAAAATGTACGTACAATTAAAGATATACTAGAATAAAGAAATGTGTAACCAGAGCTGTGTAACATTGCAACATTGTAATCAAATATATAAGTAGGAGTAGGTAAAATTAACTTAAAAATTAACAACAGAACAGAAAAATTGTGCTTTTGCTGTTAAAAAAAAAATACAGTATATATACAGATAAGTAAAGATAACTTAAAATAAAAATAGAAAAATGTGGACATTGCAGTTAAAAAATATAAATACAAATAAGTGAGAACTGTGTGGACACTGCAACAAATTTTCTCCATCTTTATCTCTCTCTCTCTCTCTCTCTCTAATTGTCGGTCTTCCTCCCTCTCATGTTTCTTCTTAATGTCTCTCTATCTTTTATGTTCAAAGCTCTCTCTCTCCCGCACTGTTTTATTTAATTGCCTCCCTCCTCTTTTCTTTCACATTTCTTCTACATTTTTTCATCTCTCTCTCTCTCTCTCTCTCTCTATTCCTCATTCATGTCTCCCCCTCTCTCCCCTTCTCTCTTCACTTTCTTTATCAATTTTCAGTGTCAGTTACTCTCTCACTTAAATTCAAATTCAAACAAGCTTGAGCATCTCTCTGTCTGTCTGTCTGTCTGTCCATCAGTCTGTGTGTCTGTCTGTTTTTCAGGTTAAACATATTCTCTCTTTCTCTCCCTCTCTCTCCCTCTCTCTCGCTCTCTCTCTCTCTCTCTCTCCCCCTCTCCCTCTCCCTCTCCCTCTCTCTCCCTCTCTCTCTCTCTCCACAGTATCACTATGGGTTTGCCCCTGAACCCTCAGGCGGACTCGGCTCGCTCGGCCCGTCACGCTCTCTCTCTCATCGCCACCGCCCGGCCGCCCGCCTTCATCACCACCATCGCCAGAGAGGTGAGAATACACCGTTCATACACTAATACACACACACACACACACACACACACACACACACACACACACACACACACACATCATACATGAGAGTATCAGTCTGGTCCAGGACTCCGCCGCCCCCCTGTAGTGATGTGAGGTTCTCCCTGTCCAGGTTCACCGCTACAACGCGGCTCAGGCCAACTCCCAGTCCCAGCAGAACGTCCACACCACCACGCTGGCCCGGGCCAAGACCGAGATCCTGAGGGTCATCGAGATCCTGATCGAGAAGATGCCTGGAGACGTGGTGGACCTGCTGGTCGAGGTAGACCGCGTCACATACTGGGTTGTATTAGTGATAACACAGGAGAGGCTCGTCACTGGGATTACAGGTACTGGGATCAAAGTCTCCATGGTCCCACTGAAGAACCTGTACTGGCCCAAACGTTTTCTTTAAATCAGTACTCCACTTAGTTTTAACATGGAGGTTCTTATGAAAACCAGAATCTGATCCACTGACCAAGACCAGATGCAGCTGGACCAGTTTGTAGCGTTCAGATTTTTACTTCCCATTCATTTGAATGGAAACTGACATTGAACACGTTGGTGAACAGATTCAACAGCAGATGAAGTAAAACTAAAAGTATTATTTTCATTATATTACTGTAATGTTACCATGGATACACAGAAAATACAGACTGTTAGCTGTTGATTTGGGATGTTTTCATTTCTCTCCTCTCCCTCTCCTCTTCCTCTTCCTCTTCCTCTTCCTCTCCTCTCCTCTCCTCTCTCCTCTCTCATCTTTCCTCTCTCCTCTCCTCTGTCGTCCTCCTCTCCTCTCCTCTCCTCTCCTCTCCTCTCCTCTGTCGTCCTCCTCTCTCCTCTCCTCTCCTCTCCTCTCCTCTCTCCTTTCCTCTCCTCTCCTCTCCTCTCTCCTCTCTCATGTTTCCTCTCTCCTCTCCTCTCCTCTTTCCTCTCCTCTCCTCTCCTCTTCCTCTCCTCTCCTCTCCTCTCGTCTCCTCTCTCCTCCCCTCCCCCCTCATCCTCCTCTCCTCTCCTCTCCTCTTCCTCTCCTCTCCTCTCCTCTCTCCTCCCCTCCCCCCTCATCCTCCTCTCCTCTCTCCTCCCCTCCCCCCTCATCCTCCTCTCCTCTCCTCTCCTCTTCCTCTCCTCTCCTCTCCTCTCTCCTCCCCTCCCCCCTCATCCTCCTCTCCTCTCCTCTCCTCTCTCCTCCCCTCCCCCCTCATCCTCCTCTCCTCTCCTCTCCTCTCTCCTCCCCTCCCCCCTCATCCTCCTCTCCTCTCCTCTCTCCTCCCCCCTCATCCTCCTCTCCTCTCCCCCCCCCTCCCTCATCCTCCTCTCCTCTCCTCTCTCCTCCCCTCCTCCCCTCATCCTCCTCTCCTCTCCTCTCCTCTCTCCTCTCCTCTAGGTGATGGATATCATCATGTACTGTATTGAAGGCTCTCTGGTGAAGAAGAAGGGACTGCAGGAGTGTTTCCCTGCTATCTGCAAGTGGGTAGTGTGTGTGTGTGTGTGTGTGTGTGTGTGCGTGTTAACAAGCCCCCTCATTTCCTTATAAGGTCAACGAGGACAAAGTGGGAGGGGTTAAGTCTAGTTGACCTCCTAGGGGGCTGTGGTGATGTCAGAGGTCAGAGGTCAGCCCACAGGCGACAGATATCAGCCTCAGGGTGTGTGACTGAACGAGCTCTAATAGTGTGTGTGTTTTTATAATGTGTGAATATATTAATGTGTGTGTGTGTGTGTGTGTGTGTGTGTGTGTGTGTTGTCCCCCTCTTCAGGTTCTACATGGTGGGCTACTGTGACCGCAGCCACCGCATCGCAGTCGGCGCTCGGCAGGGTTCAGTCGCTCTGTACGACGTCCGCACCGGGAAGTGCCAGGTACGGAAAAACTGTTTCCTCCGTCCCAACGCTCCGAGCGGCGAGCGGATTGATTTCGGATTGATTTCCTCCACTAGTCGATTGATTGCCGGTTGACGTTCAAGTGCACAATGTAAACACTAGTCAATAAGTTCTTGGAGTTACTAGTCATCAATTAATTGCTCGATGATGTGAGTATTCATCAGTTGATTCCTGGATTATTGACTAGATGATGGTGTGAATACGCGTCGATTCATCGCTTAATGCTTTGCCTGTCCAGTGGTTCCCAAACTGGGTTCCGGGCACCTCAAGGGGCCCACGAGAGGCTTCCAGGGGCTTCCAGCAAAATGAGGAATACTTTAATTTAATTTGTTAAAAGTTGGCACTAGTTTTTCACTCTCTCCACCTACAACTACCTACCAACTTCTGTAAATATCAGAAACCCCCCCCCCCATCTTATCTTCTATCCATTTATTTTTGATTATCTATCACGTCTTTGACATGAAAAGGTTTGGGAACCTCAACGTCAGCCTTCACATTGAAAGACTTGCCAAAAATCATCAGCATCTTTTGCTTTATTCGTTTTCCATTAGTAATGAATTATCAGTTGTAGCTAGAAACTTTTCCAACAGTTATTAGTAATGTAGAAAAATAGAAATACTAGTGGATTCATTCCTTCCTTCATCCATCTCTCAATCCATCATTCATCCTTCCTTCATCTCTCAATCCATCCTTCATCCATCTTTCAATCCATCCTTCCTTCTTCCATCTTTCAATCCTTCCTTCATCCATCTCTCAATCCATCCTTCATCCTTCATCCATCTTTCAATCCATCCTTCCTTCTTCCATCTTTCAATCCTTCCTTCATCCATCTCTCAATCCATCCTTCCTCCTTCCTTCGTCTTTCAATCCATCCTTCATCCTTCCTTCTACCATCTTTCAATCCTTCCTTCATCCATCTTTCAGTCCATCCTTCCTTCTTCCATATTTCAATCCTTCCTTCATCCATCTCTCAATCCATTCTTCCTCCTTCCTTCGTCTTTCAGTCCATCCTTCATCCTTCCTTCATCTTTCAATCCATCCTTCATCTCTCAATCCATCCTTCCTCTTTCATCTCTCAATCCATCTTTCATCCTTCCTTCATCCATCTTTCAATCCATCCTTCCTCCTTCCTTCATCTTTCAGTCCATCCTTCATCCATCTTTCAGTCAATCCATCCTTCATCTTTCCTTCATCCATCTTTCAGTCCATCCTTCATCCTTCCTTTATCCATCTTTCAGTCCATCCATAAATCTTCTATCTATCCTCTGATGCATCCTTAATCCTTCAAACCTTCCTTCAATCTTTCCATTCATCCATCATCCATCCATCCATCCATAGAAAAGCCTGAGTAGGAGAAGAGGAGAGAAGGAGAGGAGAGGAGAGAAGGAGAGGAGAGAGAGGAGGAAAGGAGAGGAGGAGTCAGCTCGGGTTCATTGCAGTATTGTGGTTGATAAAATTGAGGTGTTGTTTTTTTCTCTGTATTTGATTAATAATGAACAGATATGACTCTCGAAAGTGTGTGTGTGTGTGTGTGTGTGTGTGTGTGTGTGTGTGTGTGTGTGTGTGTGTGCACGCGTGCATGTGTTTGATTGTGTGTGATTGCGTTGGGTGTGGGTTCCTATGTGTACTGGTGAATGTCTTCTTGCCTGTATGTCTGTTTATGTGTGTGTGTGTGTGTGTGTGTGCGTGTGTGTGTGTGTGTGTTGGTAATTTGTGCTGTATTGATTTGCAGTAACCCAAGAAGTCTAGTCTGGTGGAGGGGGTCATTTATATCTGATAACAGCACTGGCCCCTTTTCACCTAACATCTAGTTGGAGTGTGTGTGTGTGTGTGTGTGTGTGTAGATGTATATATCTGTGTGTGTGTGTGCGTGTGTGTGTGTGAGGTGTAAGGATAGGCTCTTCCTCTGTGTTTTATTTACAATAATTAACATTTAATAGATATGGCTTTGTGGGAAGTGTGTGTGTGTGTGTGTGTGTGTGTGTGTGTGTGTGTGTGTGTTGAAACCAGGAAACTTT
>NC_135998.1:35810019-35842519 GCF_048128805.1 Centroberyx gerrardi
CAACTTGTCCGTCTCAACAGAATTGAACAGACGGTTAATTTCTGACTGAACTGATCATTTCATCACTGATCCATCTGATTGATTTAGTGTTTAGATAATGTCAGCTTGTTAGCTAGCTAACCATAGCATCTGGTCAGCTAACATCACTGTCTTGTTGTTAACACATCTGATTAGCACACTAGCTAACGTAGCTAGTAGCAGCTAGCGTTAGCATGTTCACATTAACATCAGTGTGTTTGCCGGCTAGTTAGCTAGCTAACAGTTTGTTCAGGTTAACTGAGCTGACTCTTCTCAAGCTACAACTCAGAGTGTTTTGGAGTAGAGACTAGGGCTAAAGACAAGACAGTTTACTGTGTCACAGTAACCAAATCCACCTTATCACACTATTCACTTTTACTGAGAACGTTACTGAATGGATCTACAGCCACACCACAACAAGCTGACTCAGCTGCTCTCTGTTTCTAGCTGCTTGATACAGATTTACACTTTATTAACTAACACACAGTTCTACAGATTTACACTTTATTAACTAACACACAGTTCTACAGATTTACACTTTATTAACTAACACACAGTTCTACAGATTTACACTTTATTAACTAACACACAGTTCTCCAGTGTTCCTCCATCATGGAGACTCAGCTGCTGGTAAGAGATTGAATGCACCTGGAAAGCCTCTATTCTGATCTGTCATGCTCTGATCTGTTCTGTGTGACAGAATTTTGTGTGTGTGTGTGTGTGTGTGTGTGTGTGTGTGTGTGTGTGTGTGTGTGTGTGTGTTACCTCCAGACAGCGGTCTTGCCACCTCCTAGCCAACATCTCCAGTAGTGGAGGTCTGAACTTGTCCAGGCCCAGCAGGTCAGGGAGCATCACACAGTGCATGGCAGCCAGCTGGCTCCAACCTGCGCACACACACACACACACACACACACACACACACACGCACACACAAAGACACACACACCAAGATCCAAAGTGAGAAATAGACTACAGGGTCACACAGGGTCACACACACACACACACACACACACACCTCATAGCTGTCATATAAAAACATTGCAGACATTTTGTACTGTAGCCGACAGTTTATATTGACCTTGTGTAAAATAAAATGTGTTTCATCAGTTTCACAACCTTAGGACCCATGAGATCCATTCAAATCATATAGTATATTTTCAAAAACGCATATTAACAAATATAATAATCACAATATTTCTCTTTAATTCTTAAAAGCCTCTCAGAAGAGAAACAAGGTTTTCCATATGACAGCAGTGAGTTTTACACTTCCTCTCTCTCACACACACACACACACACACACACACACACACGCACACACACACACACCTCTACACTGTCACAACAACCTAATATCCCCATAGAAAAATACATTGACAACAAAAGCTGTACGATGGCTGGTATTTTCCCCTCTGGTTAGAGTGAAATAATCTGTTAACCAGAGTCTGAATATGGCTGATGGAGTTAACAGGTAAACACAAACATACACAGCGCTGTCTGGAAACTCAACAAAATCCTCACAACGATACCTCAGCATTATGAATTTAAGTGCGTTTTATTTTCTTCAACAAACACTCATCGCATTGCGGTGGAAACGTTCCACATTATTACTAAGAAACACTAGGAAACACTAGGAATAGCTTGTTAGCATTGTTAGCATTTCTCCCTGGAGCCAATGAGCACTGCTAGCTGCAAGTAGCTTAGCTTGCTGCTAGCAATAGTCATGGGGCTGAATGAGGGATGCTACCAAAGCTAGCTACATACTTTTTAACAAACAGATAATATAGGAAGTAGAACTAGACAACTTTTCTGTCGTATTGTGACCAGTGATTGGTGAAGAAAAATAATCTAAAATTCAAAATGTCTCTGTATCGGCTGTTTAGGCTCCAAACCTGCATGTACTCCTCTGAGCCGAAGATGTAGCATACACTTATACTTTCCACCAAACAACAGAGAAATATACAGTACACCTTTTACATGTATGTGATAGAAGAAAATGGACTGGAACGTCTTATGCGCTGATACTCAACATAAACCAAATGTCTCATTCACATATATCGGCTCAATATATGGTTTCTGGAGCAGATGCCGCGGACAGGGAGAATGCGTACGGGACGTGTTCGTGTGATGGACACTGAACGCTTATTTAGCAGCAAAGAAATTCTCCACAATTTCTTTTGCCAAGGCGCACCATGTGAACTTACCTCCGTCAGGGAAACACAAGGGGAAACTGAACTGTTAAGTGTTTTACAGACATACATCATTAGCGACTGTTATATCTAGAGGTTCACCGATTGGTCGTGCCAGACCTTGCTGTAATAAATCCCAAATATTTCACATTTCTCTCCTAAGCCAATGGTTGTATTAAAAAGTTGTCTTCTACACATCGCTGTCGGCCTTCAAAAATCCATAATCGGTCAACCTCTAGCTGTAACATTTTGTCACCAAGTTGCAGAAACCTCAGATCTATAAAAAGTCAACTTGTCAGGAGACAGAACAGATGATTTTCCAACTGATGTCATTGTATTTCTGACATTTTATAAAACATAGACTGGCTTGGTCTCGGGGTTATAACACATTTCTACATGTGGGGGCCAAGGTTAACTTAATTATGATTAAAACAACAAACAAAAAAATAACAACAATAATAACAATAATAGTAAAAGTATTGGGGGGAAAAATTAGACAAAATATAATGATTAAAAAAAAAATTGATATTTGAGATATTCTGTTAAATTATTTGATTAAATAAAACAAAAAAAATCCATCTATAATAATAATAACAATTTTGAAATATGAGGTTTCTGCAGGACAGGATATGTTTCAATAAAAATAGTATAAAGACATTTTTTTAAAACATATTTAATACAGCTGTTGTGCATCCCTAAGGAAACATTTGAGGTATTTTTTAGCACTGAAGTATATTGGGAAGGAACGAGGCTCCGGGAGCATGCTTGCTGTTTCATATCTGAGATCTAAGAAGAATTCTGTCCAGAACTTCAAGATCAGCTCTGTTTTAATTAATAACTGAAAACTGAAAGCAGTTATCGGCTTTGGAAGGCACTTTATTTCCCTACAGTCGCTACAAATGGAAAATTGTTTTAATAATTTGAGAGGACATTCATTGGATAGATGGGTGGGGGGGGCGGGGGGGGCAAGCCTCAATGGTAAAAGGCTACATCCTGTTGAAAAACAAAAAAAGGAATTTATAATTGCTGTTTAAAAGAGGAAAAAACATTAGGCCCAGAAAGGGACGCCAGAAATACTGCATCTATAAGTGAAGTGATTACACCAAAGAAATTAAAATAAAAAAAAGATTAAATAAAGAATAAAATTTGTTCTTTGTCATTCATTCTTCCCTGATTTTTTACTTCAAAAATGAATAATCTTTTCAAAAACAGATAGCAACTTTTGCACCTCAAAAGTTAAAAGCAGAGCGTCAGGTGAAAGTGAAAGTGAAAGCTCGGGGCTTCAGTCGAGGGTTAATTTAAGTTTAGATTTCTTTGGGCTCAGTCTGGGTCAGTGAAGGGTTTCGTTGATAACACACTCCCCATTCCCTCAGGTGAAAATAGCAAGCATGCAAACAGAGTGAGTATAGACACGCTGTCACGCCAGGACACACGGACCGCCGGACGGACAGACAGACAGACAGGTAGACAGACAGGTAGACAGGTTAACAGACAGACAGGAAGAAAGGACAGGACTGGACAATACTACACAGGATCCAACACTAGAAAAAGACAAAGACCAAGGCACCAGGGCTGCGGTCAATTTACTCTCAAATGCATCAATTCAGAACATCAATTTAAAAAAGTGTTGTCTGTTTGCAGACGACAGCGCTCTCTCCACTATTAACGCTGCAGCAGGAAACTTCCCCGATGGCAGCAAGAGGTAACTGCTTGAATTTTGCAGACTTCAATACCCAGAAATCCTGTTAAGGTGAGGTCAGTAAACGTCACACGCTCACGTTTACCAACCGGCCGGTCTGTGATGCTTTATACCAAAGAGACGATGGAAAAGATCTAACGTTGGTGAGTCCAGCTTTCTCTGCTGCTGTTTAGGAGACACTTTGGGTTTCGCTGTTTTGATTCGTCAGTTCCTGTGTGGAGAAGTGACCAAACCTGACAAGCAGTGACGCTCTTCTCTGTTACAGCCATACTTTGTGATTTAGGCTGATAAGACGGATGTATTTTTACATAAAAATCTTGCTTAGTGCAGCTTTAAGGCGTTAAGATGTATACGACAGCCAACTTAACATTAGCCTATAAATGTTTTGCAGCATCCAAATTTTGAGATAGAAAAAAAAAATTGTTCTTAAATTGACTGTATTGAAAATGGATTGAACTCAGCCCTGACAGACAGACAGACAGACAGACAGACAGACAGACAGCGCTTTGGACCAAAATAAGGACGAAGACACTGCGAGAGACAGACACCTGATGAAAGCCTAACAGGGGCTGCAGGGAAGAAAACATGACTGATGCAAGAAAGAGAGGAGAAGCGACAAAAAAGAAAGACGATGAGACAGACAGCGAGAGAGAAAGAGGTGAGAGGAAGAACTAAAGAAAGAGAGGACGGGATGAAGCGAGAGGAGGTAAAGAAAGAGAAAACAAATGACTCAGAGTGAGACAAAAACCAGGACAAGAGACAGGGTGATAGAGGTAGGAACAGACAACCAAAGAAAGATAAGGAATAAGGAAAGAGGGGAAGGAGAGAAGGAACGAAAGGAAGGACAGAAGGAAGGAAGCGCAAGATCTCCAGAGACAAAGATAAGAAATTGAGGGAAGAGGATGGCTGTGAGAGTATCCCTAAGCGGTAGCTTAGTCTCAGTCTGTACCTTCGTTGACTGAGGGGATGTTATGAGAAGCAGGGCCGGGGCTGGGGGAGCTAGGGGCCCCCTGAGAAAAGCCCCCAGGGGCCCCCGGAGCCCCAGGGGTGGTAGTAGTAGTGTTGGTGTTGGCTGCAGCGGCTACAGCAGCTTGCAAAGGAAGAGAGGAGAGAAACAGTCAAGAAGGAAGGAAGAAGTTAAGAAAATATATACAAAATACCAAAGGAAGAAAAGAGAAAATCAGTCAAGGAGGAGGGAAGAAGAGAAGAAAGAAAATATGATATAAACAAGAGCAGAAAAAGAAAATATATACAAAGGAAGAGATAAGCAGAGAAGTCAAAATGCGAGGAAGAAGTTAGGAAGTATATTTAATGTCCTTTCTTCAAATGGCGGCCATATTTGATTTACATCATACTCAGGTTGGGAAGCGCGACCCGGAAGACAGAGAAGCAGATGGAAACTGGATGGAAAATTCAAAGGTCTTGCATTGAAAAATAACATCTACACCAAAATGATGCTTGGACCTGGTGGAGAGATGAGCTGAGACAAAGTCCAAATCAAAGACTACAGCAACAGGACTGATGTTGATTCATAACTTTAGCTAATGTTAGCAGTCAGCCATGTTAGACTTACCCCCAAACCAACTAGGTCCATAACGTTAATTAATATTACCAATCAGCTATGTTATATTAATGTTCAAACAAACTAGGTGTGAGTTTGTAAGTTCTAGCTGACAACTAGTTTTAACAGGATCAGTTTTAACCACATAGTGAGCTAACACTAGCATTAGCTAGCAGACAGCTAACAAACAATTTTACTGTCAAAGAAGCTCCGCCAAGGTACGAAACATAATGTTAGCATATTAATAATACTAAAGATTAAGGCTGTAAATGTTTTCATTTAATAAGAACTTGATGTAGCTGGTTTGGAGATAAACATAATGTTAACAGTAGGTTGACGGCCAACATTAGTTAAAGTTATGGATCAATGTGATTTTAAACATTCTGTCTAAAGAATGGTTCAGTTTGGGCAGTGGTTCTCTACCCCGAGTATGATGTACATCACATATGGCCGCTGCGTAAGGATGAAAGAGAAAGTCAAGGAGGGAAAAAGTTAAGAAAATTAAAAAAAATAATAATAAATAAAAATACCAGTAAGAAAAGAGAAAATCTACAAAAGAAAAATAAAATAAAAAAAATACAAAATGCTAAGATTTAAAAAAAACAAACCATATATATATATATATATATATATATATATATATATATATATATATATTACACAAGACTTCTAAAAGAAAGAAATAATAGAAAGGGCGAAACAGGAAATGTAAAAAAAAAAAGGCAAAAAAAATGAACCCAAAACAAGAGAGAGAGAAAGAGTTTTCCATAGATGAGATTCCATAGAGGAGAGAAAGGTAAAAAAAAATAATCAAGTGAGAAAAGGCGAGACTTTATTTCCCAGCAAGCACTTGGAGGAGAAACAAAGAATCAGCTGTTAGTTCAGAGACAAAGACAAACCAAAACAAACCAAAGCTGACAAACGTCCCGGGCCAGGACACAAAGCTTCAGACTACGGCACCAGCATTGTAATTCTGTCAAATTACTCATTAACTATATATCTGCATGTATTATATTCTTTGTTTAACTTTTATCTATTTATATTTGTACAGCATCTGTATTACTGATTATAAAAAGAACATAAACATTGTTTCGAATTGATGAATAACATGTCTCTGAAAACAATCTTTGTGCTTTTAACATTATCTACCAGTATTTGCACTGATTCAAATTCTAGTATAAATTTAGTTTCAATCCTTCTGCATGCTAGTGCCAGGAACCTGAAACTTTTATACTTTGGAGATTATCAGAAAGTATGCTGAGAATTAGAAGAATTAGAAAAAGCAAGCCTTTTTTGTGTATACTAATGTAAGTATTGCCTAAATATCTTATAAATATATATTAGCGCATGATATTCTTGGCATTTTTACATTTTAATACACATAGTCATACACAGTACACAGACTTTACTGTACATTCATTTAGCAAAACCAGTACAGTGAAAGTGTAACAGGTACAAATTTGAATAAAATACTTCAACCACCACAGAAGAAACATGTAGAACAGAGACAACATAGAAAAACAGTTAAAGCAACATTACATCAGTCAGTGGTGAATTAGAAAGAAGAAAGCATGAAAGAAGAGTGAAAGAAAGAAAGAAATTAAGAGAGTTAAAAGAGAGAGAGAGAGGTGAGTGGTGAACAGGTTTTCCAGTGAACAGGCAGCAGGCTGAAGCCATGCAGTGAAGACGAAGAGAGTGAAGAGAGAGAGAGAGAGAGAGAGAGAGAGAGAGAGAGAGAGAGAGAGAGAGAATGTAATGGGGAGAAAGGAGAAAGGGAGAGAGAAGGGGCGAGCAAGAGAAAGATAGAAAAGTAGAAAGAGAACATGGAGGGCAGTCGACAGCAGTTTGTCAGCATCCGTGTGGAAAAAAGGAAACAACGAAGAGAAAAATGAAAAAAAAAACACTTGCTGTAGCCATGGAGACTGAGGAATTCAAATATCTTTTAATCATCATGATGTAGCAGTAGAAGTCACTACAAGTTCCTCATTAGCTGTGCTTTAATTATTGTTATAGAATTAAATAATGTACCATAACCAACTCAAAGTGATTAAAAACCATCTGATGGCAGACAGCGAACTGAAGAGGACACACTCTGTGATGCAATCGAGTTTCCTGCCAAAAGGCAAGTGATGGGATATCGCACATATCTGAGAAGCTAAATATGAATATTTGCACTAAAAGACTGGAAACCACAACAAACCAGACACTTGCAGATTTTTGGCAAGTGTGTCTGGATTTGTCTACTATTACATTACCCTCTAAATTACTTTAATTCCCTGTATTTTTTTACACTGTGCATCCTGATACTGGGGTACGCCTTGCCCCCCACACACTACTGTAAAGTTTTAGACCGGGGATAAGTCCTAGCATACTGTAGTTAACCTTGTAAAGATTTAGCCCAGGACTAAAATCCTAGCATACTGTAGTTAACCTTGTAAAGATTTAGACCGGGGATAAGTCCTAGCATACTGTAGTTAACCATGTAAAGTTTTAGACCGGGGATAAGTCCTAGCATACTGTAGTTAACCTTGTAAAGATTTAGCCCAGGACTAAAATCCTAGCATACTGTAGTTAACCGTGTAAAGTTTTAGACCGGGGATAAGTCCTAGCATACTGTAGTTAACCATGTAAAGTTTTAGACCGGGGATAAGTCCTAGCATACTGTAGTTAACCATGTAAAGTTTTAGACCGGGGATAAGTCCTAGCATACTGTAGTTAACCATGTAAAGTTATAGACCGGGGATAAGTCCTAGACTACTACTGCATAATGTTGTTAACCCTGTAAAGTCAAGGAGTATCACTGCTACAAATCCTCAGAAGATTTGTAAAAGGCAGAACGTTCTTGTTTTTTTTATAAAACCAAAAAGTTTTGTGTGTTAGTCATGCTCATTTTTCAATCAAAATTAAAGCCAATATATCTATCAATCTTCTCCTGAAAACAGTAACTGCCCAGAGTCTTCCTGTAGGCCTGACACTTTTTGTGAAAGCTGCTTACCTTTCTTGCCTCCTGCAGAGAGAACATGCTTCCCCGATTATGAAAGGCGGTCTAACTGGCTTTATCAAAGCTCACAAGTCACTTAATGATGTCAGTGTCAATGCACTTCTTAATGTTATTCAGACTTTCAGCAGCGTGGAGTGGATGGTCCAGTGCTTCCTCCGGATGCAGGGAAAGTCGTAGAATGGTCCCATTTATTTTTTGTCTTACAAAAGTTTGGCCTTGGAGACAATTCCATGCAATAAGTAAGGGTAATATATGAATATCTGAGAGTTTCAATGCTTAGTAATGAAGTGAGATCAGAAAGCTTTCCTCCACACAGAGGGAGGACACAAGGGTTCCCCCTATCCCCAACGCTATTTGCATTAGCTATGGAGCCGGTGAGGCTTTTAGGACAGCAGCCTCTACAGACAGGCTGGTTACTGGTGATTAGCATCATAAAATAACCATACATGCAGATATTATAAGCTTCATTTCTAGGCCTGAGACTCCATCCTTGTTAATGTTAATGTTAATGTTAAAGTTGTGAAACTATAAATGGTCAGAATAAGAAAAAGGACAGCAGGGAATTAACTGTTAAGGGACATGAAGTCCAGCTGTGTTCAGTAAAGCAGACAGGATGCTACTAACTCTGTTCTGGATTCAGTAAAGCAGACAAAGAAACCTGGCATTACAAGGTGGAAAATAAGACCAATAACTGATTTAAAGCCTCTAGAAAGGTGGCTTCAAATAGAAAGGTGTATATATGATATCAGAGTTGTGTGTCAATATAAGCATCCACCAGAATATGAACACATTTGTAATTCTGGCTCTACACTGTAGCTATTAATAGTAAACTATTATTGGTATGATACTGCTGACATCGGCGATCTCCAGGAAAAGAGATTAACGGATTTATTTCAAATGTAATTCTCATACTTTTCAGATGTTTTTTATATGCACATAAGACAAATTACATAATTACAAGGCAGTTACCTTTCCATGGGCTTTAACACATTTGAATATATTCTGAGGCTTCAAATTTAGAATATTCATTTTAGACTTTTTCAAGATCCAGAGATCCTCTCTCTCTCTCTCCCTCTCTCTCTCTCTCCCTCTCTCCCTCTCTCTCTCTCTCTCTCTCTCTCTCCCCCTCTCTCTCTCTCTCCCTCTCTCTCTCTCTCTCTCTCTCTAAATGCAGCAGTATATTAGAGGGGCCTCCTCATTCATTTCCATAACAAAAGAGACAGTGAGCAGCACTCCCAGCGCTCTCCCACCGGCGCTTCACAAAGCCTCTGACACCCGGCGGCCCGGTTCAAGTAGACGGGGCTAAGCAGAGGTCACGGCCCAGCATTTCCCCTGAATGACGGTGAATAGGCGTGTGGCGTGAATAAGTCCACACGCTTGTCACGCTTGGCCTCCATTATGGCGTGACAATAGACCTGCCCCCCCCCCCTGCTCATGTATGTGTCCATACATGAGCACGCGTGTGTGTGTGTGTGTGTGTGTGTGGGTGTGTTGAGCTTGTCATATGTATGGTAGGTAGATTTGTGTGTGTGTGTGTGTGTGTGTGTGTGTGTGTGTGTGTGTGTGTTGGGTCAGTCATGTGTATGGTAGGCAGATGGTGGCGGCTGGTTAAATCTCCCCTGCAGAGACAGAGGTTTCTAACAGTGACTGCTGCTGGTTTCTCTACCTTTATATTAGCAAGATAGTTTGTATGTTTCTCTTTTTCCGTCTTTATTTCTCGTTAGATATCAGCTTCAACCATCTCTCTTTTATCCTTGTTGTTAGCTGGAAGGTTTTCTTGTTTCTTGTCTTCAAAATTAACCGGAATATTCTAAACTTTTTAACCTTTTGCATTCAAAATTACTATGAACTGCTTAATTATAACTTCTTCAACCCAACTGTAATTACTGTTATTCCGTCGGAGGACTGAAATTTAAGTATTGTGTAAACCCGAGCATTGATCTGTCTTTTACTGGAAAATAAGGCTTTAGACGGTTAGATTGGGGTTTTCTCCACTGTAGAAACGTAACGTACTCCTGTCTGAGACGTGAAATCAAACCCTCTGCAGTGATTTCTGATATGTGCCACGTGGCGATTGGTATCAGATATTAGTATTGGGGAATTTCTCTGACTCCAAAACCCTTTTTCAGCCTGGTATGGGACTGATATACTGTACGATACCAATATCTGTTTCAGTGCCTCCTTACTTATTTGTCAACAAGTAAGAACTTACTTGCAACGTTATACTGTTTTTCCAAAGAGCATGAGTCAGTATAAAGCTCTCCAGCACACAGTAATAAAGCAAGATAATGCATGATGGGAGATTTCGCTCTCATGGAAGTTAAATGTATTCTTTGTTGGCCATGCAATAGTTTTTATAAATCTTGGTTGATAAATTGTACAAGTTTTTTTCCATTCTTGCCTTGACAGAAGTCGATAGCTCAGACTACTGCAGATTATTTTTTACATCGCTGAGATCAGGGTGAGAAATGACCAGCAACCACCAGACTGATGCTGTTGGATTTTAAATGTGTCTGCTAAGTTAGCGGACGAACATTAAGAGTCCCGCTCTGCTCTGAACATCTTGTCGGCCGGTGAAAGAGTGAAAGCGCGTGGCGGAAGTTGGGACGGAGCGGCCGCTGTGGCCGGAGGACGAACACGTTTGTCTCCTGTCCCGTCAGTCTGTAGCCGCAACCAACTGGAAAGCCGCCAGTTTGAATCCACAGACTGGCTGAGAAAAATGAGAAACACGTTCTCCCTCCCTCAGCATCTCCTTGAGCAAGGCACCGAACCACCGGCCGCTCTAGCAGAGCAGAGAGAGGCGGAGTTTGCAATAAAATCTGCTCACACTTCATTTGGACAGTCCAGTGTTGATACTCAACTTCCCAACAAGTGACTCTAATATGTCAGTAAAAAGTCTACTGAGTTAGTCTAAAGATATTCAGTGTCTGGGCCGTGGGTATCTAATCTTATCTTACTTGTGTGTGTTGGTTTGTTCTGAGCGTCAACATGGCGGCGAGGCAGAGGAACAGAAGAAGAAACAGACTCTACAGTATAAATTCAGTAAGAAACTGATCTGAAAACCTCCAGTCATCCCAACGCTCCACCAGGTCTTTCTCTGGTTTCTCTTTGTTCCGGTCGGACCGTCGTCTCTGTGTTCGCCGCTAGTTTCTACCGAACAAACGTAGGAACGCCTCTGATTGGCTGAACGGACGCTGAAACGAATCCGTCCGTCCAGAAGAAGTTCAGCTGGTTGAATTGACGGATCAGTGTGGCCGCCGCCTTAGGACCGGGGTTCGGTTCAGACTAAGGTTCAGGTTAGGGGAGACGCATCAAATGGGTGCGGAGACGCATCAAATAGGCAAGTGACACGTTGAATATTTACTTCTTGTCTCCTGATAGCGGAGTATGAACACTGGACAATCCAAATAAAGAGTTACCTAAAGTCTCAGAACCAGAAGAGAAGCAGCTCCAGTCTGAGGTTTAACCTGCGACCCGCATGTCAGAACCAGCGGAGCCTTTAGAGACCCGGTGACCAAGGCAACAGCAGCAGCTTCCTCCTGTGATTTTAGTGTTTTTTTGACTCTCTGTGGGTTTTCTTGCCTGTGGGCTGTGTTTCACCCCCCCTCTTACAGACCCCCCCTCGCCCCTCCCTCCCCGCAGGGCCCCGGGGTGTGAACCAAGCGCCTCCTTTTGTAGTTACCTTGTTTGATCTGGGCCTGTAGCGCCGGGTTGGAGGGCTGAGGAGGGGAGGCCGGCGTCCTGCGAGGAGTCTCCGGGGTTCCTGGTCTGGGAGGCCTGGAGGAAAACACAAAGAGAGATGAAATATTAAGGAGGAGAGGAGAGGAGAGGAGAGGAGAGGAGGAAAGGAGAGGAGAGGAGAGGATAGGATAGGATAGGAAAGGAGAGGAGAGGAGGACGACAGAGGAGAGGAGAGGAGGGGAGAGGAAAGGAGAGGAGAGGAGGACGACAGAGGAGAGGAGAGGAGAGGAGAGGAGAGGAGAGGAGGAGAGGAGGACGACAGAGGAGAGGAGAGGAGAGGAGAGGAGGGGAGAGGAGAGGAGAGGAGAGGAGAGGAGAGGAGAGGAGGAGAGGAGGACGACAGAGGAGAGGAGAGGAGAGGAGAGGAGAGGAGAGGAGGGGAGAGGAGAGGAGAGGAGAGGAGAGGAGAGGAGAGGAGAGGAGAGACAATAGAAAGACAATAGACACACACACTCATGCAAGTGTAACACACTCACATTCACAATCACTCATGCAGGGGCCAACACATGTCCGATCACACACACACCTTTTCTGGCACACGAGCACACACACAATCAGTCATGCAACCGCTTACACACACACACACACACACACACACACACACACATGCACAAACACACACACACACACACATACATGCCCAAACACACAAAAACAGACCCACATAAATAAACCCACACACACATTCCTCTTGTTTCAGTTTCCTGCAACTGACTGCTTGAGATTCTCTGTGGTGCTGCTGGTAAACAAGGCGTGTGTGTGTGTGTGTGTGTGTGTGTGTGTGTGTGTGTGTGTGTGTGTGTGTGTGTGTGTGTGTGTGTGCTTCTTGTGGCAGAGTGTATTGAATCTGGTGGAGATGTGAACCTGAGTCTGAGCGGACCGGAGCGTCGATCTTCTGGGTTCTGCCACTGAAGTCACTGAGGCCAAACGCTTCCAATAAGACGATCAATAAGCTGAGGTTGCCTGGCAACAAATTACTGCCAGTAAGCTTTACAGCTATTGGTTATAACGACAACATTTAACTCCAAGGAAACTTTAAATAACAGGAGTGTAATCAATGCACAAAGTGTTAGCATACTGGTGAATGGATTATTGTTATTAGCAGTAGTGGACTTGATCCATTGAGGCCCATTCATTAGAACAGAGCAACACAAAACTATGTGCACCTGCAGGTTCCAACACACACACACACACACACGCACACACACACACACACACACACACGCCTGCTCTCTCTGTCTTTCTGTCATTCAACCTCACACACACACAAAGAAACACACATGCACACTCTCACCCACACAAACTCACTTTCTCTCAATCTGGTACACACAAAGAAACACACACACTGCCTTACTCTCTCTCTCTCACACACACACACACACAAACTGCCTTACTCACACACACAGAGACACACACATCCAGTCTGAAGATAAAAGTGGTAATAGTGGGTGTATTCTTTGTTTATGTGTGTGTTGGATTGTTTGTTTATCGAACCTTTACTTCGCCAGATTTGTCCCATTGAAATAAAGAATATTTTGTTTAAGGAAGACGTAATAAAACAGTAGCATTGTGCGTTGAGTCATGAAGTCATTATACTCGACAGTCCTGCTTTGTTATTTTCATATATTCCATTTATATATATCCTGTTTACACCTGGCATCAACATCCAAACCTGTTAAAAGATATACAGGATATATAACATCTCTGAGGGCTCCAAGTCTCTTAAACACAGAGCCGAGGAGGATTAGAGTCTCATTTTCTAAACTATCTTGATGAGTGGTTTTGGAAAATCAGGTTCCAGCCTTCCTGCATCTATTTAAACACTTTAAATGTACGTTTCACATCTGTTTTGAGGTGATGTAATGTGTTAGTGAGTTATAGTTTGAGTTATGATGGTCGTGACAGTCACATAAATCTTATTTTCCTCCAGAAACTCTCCATGTATTTATGTGGAATACGCAATCTCCAGTGACTTTTTAGTAAAACTAATACTGGTTTCCATTCAAACAAACAGTAACAAAAAAGCTTATTTCTAAATTAGGAAACGTAAATGTGTCTCAGGTGCTTAACACACATTTATTTCACAGTGGTAAAAAACATTGTTTTCAAACACTGAAGCAAAGCTATATTTTGAGTTTTGATTGGTTAATAAAAAAGCTGCAAAAACGTTTTCTATCTACAAGTTAAACTTAATGCATTGTTGTGGAATTGTGTGAGTTAAACTGCAGAACAGATAGACAGGTTTTTATTTATCCCAGGGGTCAAATGAACCCATATGGTCACATATAGATTCTGGATCAGGGCTTTAAACGGTCTCCCTGCCGTATCTAGACTCCATCTGAACCTGCAGGAGGATTTACTGGAATCAGACGCGCGGTTTTCACCTCCTTCATTGACCGCATGTATACAAACTAACAGCAGTTTAAATTCAAATTAACAATGAAAAATAGATTATATCGCTGTTGTCGTGCGAAAACCTCGTAACTCCAATTCTGGTGATTTTAATGTTGGAGGTCTGGGTTGAGAAAGTTCTGGATCCCTTGGGCTTATGAGACGTTTTGGAAAATCCCTTTGGATAAATTCAAAAATGCTTCGTCATCCAGCTGAAAACAGCTCAGGAAGCTCAGTACACTGTGACACTAAAATTCACTATAATTCACTATAATTCACAAAAATTCACTACAATTCACTATAATTCACTACGATTCACTATAATACACTAAAATTCACTATAATTCGCTATACTTCACTAAAATTCACTATAGTTCACCACAATTCACTGATTCACTATAGTTCACTAAAATTCGCTATGATTCACTAAAATTCACTATAATTCACTAAAATTCACTATAATTCACCACAATTCGCTATGATTCACTAAAATTCACTATACTTCACAAAATTCACTATAATTCACTATAATTCACTATAATTCACTACGCTTCACCATAATTCACTAAAATTCGCTATGATTCGCTAAAATTCACTATGATTCGCTAAAATTCACTATAATTCACTATGATTCACTATGATTCACTATAATTTGGCTAAAAACTTTATATTTTGGAGATACAACATATTCACCCGACTATTCTGGACAGAGGCTTTGAATGTGTCTGTATCTACCTCCTCCACCTGTATTTTGATTTACTGGGATCAGATTATATTTTTTCACCCATCAGTGAGAAATATCCTCAAACTAATATTAGTTTAAATTCAAACTAACAGCAGGACATATTCAAAATGCTAATTCTGGATTGGTGCTTTCTTTGTATGGAACAATAATCCAGTCAAATTAAATTTAAATAATTACATTTGTCATTGATGTGTGCAAAAATCATCAATCAAAATCAAAAATCATGACATAATGCAAAAGCCCAGTTTGCATTTTCATGTTGAAGCTCTGTGTGCACGTCGTCTGCCGATATTAAAATGCAGAGGTAAAGTCTGTTTCACTTTTCATTTTCTCTCCCTCTATGACAGAAGATGCTGAGCGGCGTTTGTCATGACCTTTGCACACATCACTGAAAATGAAATTATTTCATTTGAATTTTAATATTGACAAAATTACGCTTCCATATATTTGTGCCCAATCTACACACAATGTAAGTCTATCTTCTGTATCTGTACTGGGATTTATTGGGATTAGAAAAGCCTGTTTCACCTCCTTCAGTGACGGAGTTTAGTCAAACTAACACCTAAATTGTGGATTATGGTTTTAAATGCGTCTGTCTTCAGGCTTCATGGAGCCACAGGACAAATCTATATTTTCTTTCTGTTTATTGGAAACAGCAAACAATGTTTTCATCATTTATAGCAGCTGCTTACATTCAAATTAACACCGGATTAAATTCAAACAACACCAGAACACTTTATTCCTTGATCTTTTCAAGCATTTTGTGTGTCTGTTTTTATAAGTGCTTTATGAATTAAGGTTATTATTATTTTTTTATATTATTATTTCTTTCTACCTACAGGCCTCAACACTCAGAATGAGAGAGTGAGAGGAGTTAGGAGAGGAAATAAGAGCCGGGGAGAAAAGCGAGAAAAGTTTTGTGTTGGTTTGTTTTTTTATGTTATTGTGTTTTATTCTCCACAGCCTGGGACGTCCCGACCACATCCCAGAGACCAGCTCCGTCCCCGGGCCCCGGGTCTGAGACGCAGGGCTTCAGGAGCAGGTTTTCTTCTAGTGCTGAAACACTAAAACACTAACAACTGGAGTTCAGGAGCTTCTGTCCAGCTGCAGCACAGAGGAAGGCTCCTATTCTGCTGTCATAAATGTGAGATGGGGACATGAAAAAGACAAAACCAAACACCTTCAAATATTCACCAGCGCTGCAGAGAGCCGGACAGAGAAGCTCCTTGTTTTATTTTCACAGAGAACAGCTCAGCTTCCATCTGGAGCTACACACACACACACACACACACACACACACACACACACACACACCTGCTGCTGAGGCCGATTCACTCCTTCCTCTCCGTCTTCCTCCCTTTCTCCTCTTTCTGCGTCCCAGGTCTGTCTTTCTATTTCGTTTATTTTTATTTTTTTGAGTCCTCCCTACCTCTAAAACTCAAACAGTGCAGTGGATTTACCTCTGGTTAAGTTAGTGTATTTGCAAAAATATATATATATTTGCACCATAAGAATCACTTCAATTCAGTCTTTCTTCTCTCTCTTAACATGTTTGTTGTTCTATTTTATTTCTTTTTCTTTTTTCCTTTCTGCTTGAGTGTCAGTCTTGGTTTGACCTTTAATTTGACCTTTTTAAAACAGTGCAGTGGACTCTGTCTCTCTCTCTCTCTCCCTTGTTTATTTACCTCTAGTCAAGTTTAGTTATTTGTATAAATGACAGCAACTGCATCAAACAAAACCAGTTGAATTCGCTCCATCTCTTTGTCTTCCACTGTATGTATTGTGATTTCATTTCCATCTCTTTATTCCTCATTGCTTTAGCTCCATTCCTTGTTTTACCTCTAATAATTTAACTCAAACAGTGCAGAGGATTATCTCTGATTGGTTCGGATACGTCGGTCACTAGTGATCGGTTCGGATACGTCGGCCTCTAGTGATCGGTTCGGATATGTCGGTCTCTAGTGATCGGTTCGGATACGTCGGCCTCTAGTGATCGGTTCGGATACGTCGGTCTCTAGTGATCGGTTCGGATACGTCGGCCTCTAGTGATCGGTTCGGATACGTCGGCCTCTAGTGATCGGTTCGGATACGTCGGCCTCTAGTGATCGGTTCAGATACGTCGGCCTCTAGTGATCGGTTCGGATACGTCGGCCTCTAGTGATCGGTTCGGATACGTCGGCCTCTAGTGATCGGTTCGGATACGTCGGCCTCTAGTGATCGGTTCGGATACGTCGGTCACTAGTGATCGGACTGTGAGCTTCACATCGTGTGCAGCGTTGTCGCAGTGAATCTTGGGGCTTTCAGTTCGTTCTCGTCGGTCAAGTCTCCGTCCGATGCTTCCTCGATATTTGGAGGTTGGCGAGGAAACTTCTGGGTTTTCTATCCTGTCGTTCTTTTGTTTTGGAATCGAGCTTCAGCGGTTAGATATTATGTAAAACACATTATGGAGGACACAAGAACACATATTGATAGTCAGCCTCGGTCTGAAGATCAGAATAATTAAACACAGAGAGAGGAGGAATAAGCTGCAGACTGTGCAGGTGAGACAGAAAACAACAGGAGGCTTGTAACAACATCTCACCTCAAAATAAAAACATCTCAGCCTGCGTCTCTCCCTCTCTCTCCTCTTCTTTTTCCTATTCCCTCTCTCTCTCTCTCTCTCCCCCCTCTCTCTCTCTCTCCCCCTCTCTCTCTCTCGCCCTGTGGTGTTGAGGCTCATTCTGTCCACAGCTGATGAAATGGTCATGGAGGTATTACAGCAGCAGGACCCCGGCTCACCATGTTAAATCTTTCACAGCACAATGGGAGCTCAGAGAGACTAAACAATCACCTTCATACCGGTCTCTCTCTCACACACACACACACACACACACACATCTATATCACACACACACACACACACACACACAAAACTTGACAAGAGTTCAACTTTCCGGCTCAGAGAGAAGCTGCTGTGTATTTGTTCAGCGTTCTGGGTTTCCGTGCTTTGAATGGAGTTACTGTACCGGTTTGTTTGTTTCTTTGTGTTTGTTGTTGTTTTGTTTTTCAGATGGAATAAGTGAAGCTGGAGCAGCAGTGTGTTGTCTCTGCCTGCTGAATCCAGATTGACACACTCAAGTTAGGTTGGGAAGGTGTTGGTTTTTTTTTTTACAAGGTGTTTCAGATAAAAGCGTCCAACAGACGAGACGTGAGAGATGTCTTCTTCTAAATCACTTTTAAAAAACACACTTTCACCGTCTTGCTTTCACTTGAACCCATTTCTCTCTTTCAAGTCATGTGATTTTAACCTCTGATGTCTGACCTTTTTATGTAATTGCATTTTATTTTTATGTCTTTTTATGTACTTATTTTTGTCTGTTTTGTACTTTGTAACTGTGTTTTTATAAGTGCTATATAAATAAAGCTTCTTCTTCTTCTTCTTCTCTATCGTGACAAAAAATCGTGCCATCTAAACTAATTATTTATTTAAAAACTCACATTTTAAGGAATATTATTTGATTAAATTTCAGACATCACACCTAACATTATCATTGGGATCATATCAATGGGATAAACATTAATTTGATTATGTACCATGTGATTTTTCATAAGTGAGCCGTATCGATGTTGAAAAAAATCCTTATGATTATGGTGATATTGATTTCAGCTTCTATTCTAAACATCTAGTTGGCTGGTGAAACATTTCTACTCAGCAGCCGCTGTGGCTACCAAAAAAAATAAAAAAAGGATTTTTGCAGAGAAACAAAGCATGCCTGTCTGTAGAAAACAGAAAAATCTTTGTACAATCCAGAGTCGTGTCTGTATTTGATTATGGAAACATTTTGCTTCTAATTTGAAGCTTCTGGATGCAGTTTCATTATTTTTATTACAGGGGGAGAAACTGTTCATTCACCGTTGGGATTATTATGAAAAAGTCGTCAAGGGAAATGCATCGCTTTATTATTTTATTCATAAGGCTTTTAAATGTCTGTTTAAATCCAGTAGTGAATTGGAACAGATTGTTGCAGTTTGAAATCCCAACGAAACACCTTCCTTTATAGAAAAGCCTTTATATATTTATTTAATTTCACCCACCTACTGTGGTTGTTCTTATTTATTTTCTATCATTTTTGGCTCTGTTTCTTTCTGTTTTCTGTTACAGCACTATATAAATAGTTATTATCATCATTATTATTATTATTACTATTAGACTTTAATTTATTGTCCCCCTCAATGATTTTAAAGGAGTGATATTTCACATCATCTATGACGTTTTTGTACTTGCTTTGTATAATATAGTGTATTTTATGTTGTTTTTTACTGCTGAAAGGTGCTGCGTTTTCTTTTCTGTCCATTTTACAAGACATTTTTAGAGAATTCTCCATATCAATGAGACTTAAATAAAGTGTGAAAATGTATTGAAATGTTCTGTGTGTGTGCGTGTGTGTGTGTGTGTGTGTGTGTGTTACCTGGCCGGTGCCTTCTTCATGTGTTCGCCGACGAAGGTGGCGTTGGTCATGCCCATCAGGGTGTTGGCCAGTGAGATGACGGACAGCAGGTGCTGCGTGGTGACGGCCCGCGACACGCCGTACGTCCCTTTACCCACGATGTCCGTCAGAGTCAGCTTCCTGCCCGTCGCCAGGGACAACTGACGCAGCAAAGACTCCTGGGAAAGAAACAGGAGGAGCCGTGTAAAAAGCAGGATAATGTAAACCCAGCCAGTCACTGCTGTGAAATAAACAGAGGTGGGGACTCGAGTCACAGTTTTAATAGCTTGAGTCTTGACTTGATGCATGAGGAGAAGACTTGAGACTTTACTTGACTTGGGTTCTGGTGACTTGGGACTTGACTCTGACTTGTACTTTGATGACTTGAAAAGGTTTCTAAAGTCTTGACTTGAGATCTTGTGTTTGTGTAAATGACTTAGATTGAAAGTGATGAGATTTGTTCCAGCGGACGACTGAATTTAAATTCTGTTTTCTGAATTTGTATGGAATGATTGAATTTATTGAAGTTGAAACTGATTATAGAAATCAAACTCATGATGCTCTTACCAAGTTTTTATCCTATTAAAACCATATTGCATTGAAAAGTCCTAGATATTTAGTTTTCTTTAAGATATTAAATTGATACTGGACTCTTGATTTGTTCTGACTTGACTTGCTGTTCTACATTTAGACTTGAGACTTGACAGACAGACAGGCAGACAGAGAGACAGGCAGACAGACAGACAGAGAGACAGACAGACAGAGAGACAGGCAGACAGGTACCTTGAAGGTGGGCAGCATCAGGGACATGTGTCCTCCTCTGGAGATCAGGCCGAAGGAGATGGGGCAGTGCGGTCTGAGCATGCCCAGTCGGCTGAGGCAGACGTCGTCCAGCGGGCCGTTGAGGCCCCAGGCGTGCAGGCAGGACATGAACAGCTTGGCCGTGTCCATCGTCAGGTTGTACTCCAGCAGGCTCAGGGACTTGGACTTCTCCTCGCGCCTCCTCATCTCCTCCTCCTCCTCCTCGTCTTCGTCCAGCAGGTGCTCCTTGATGGTCTCCTTCATGGTCTCCTTCACCTGGAGAGGAGGAGGAGGAGGACAGAGAGGGAGGAAGGGAAGGGGGGAAGGAGAGGAGAGGACAGGAGAGGAGAGGAGCAAAGAGGGGAGAGGTTTTGAAATATAGTGTTACATACAATTAAATGTGGCTTTCAAGTTTTAGATACAGTTTTAAAGGCTTGTAAAAATGTTTGTCTATTAGCAGGATTTCTCAAAAAGTATTGAATGGATTTGCATTAAACTTGAACACTTGACCAATCAGCTCTATATCTGTTCAGTTTCCATTAGTGCTGCTCTTCTACCACTGGACCAAGGTTTGGAGAAATGAGCAGGTCGGTTCTGTCTAAACAGGAATTGAGCTCTCCAGAGCCTCCATGTTGTTTGATTGGACCAATAATGGAGGGTTTGTCTCTTCTTCCGCCTGCTGATTGGCCTGCTGATTGGCCTGCTGATTGGCCACAAGACAGACAGAATGGGGCGAAAACAAAACCCTGTCCAACTCTGTTGGTGGAGGTATTGACAGATACTGATTATTTCCACCCTGATCTCCTCAGAGCCCCGGTCACCTGTCTGTTTCTTCCCTCCAGCGGCTCCTCACCTGTTTGAAGATCTTGTTGGCGAGGAAGGATCCGCCCTTGTCGGCGCCGGCCTGGCTCTTCTGCAGCGTCTCTGGAGACACCAGGGTGGGGTTGGGTCTCTGGGCCTCCTCCGTCAGCAGCTGGATGATCACCGCCTCCACGTCGAAGAACAGCACGTGCATGTCGGGGTCCGTCAGGTTGGTCTTCATGGCCTGAACCACCAGGGAGTTATGGGAGTATTTGGGTAGGTTTCCCTGGAGGAAGGAGAGAGGAATACAAAAAATAAGAGTTAGAAGAAAGAGTGATGAATGGTAAAGGTTAGTAAACTACTACGGCTATCTATCCATCCATCATCCATCCATCGTCTCCTCCTCCTCCTCCTCCTCCTCATCATCTTAAGTAAAATAAAGAATGTAAAAATAGACTTCTAAAAAGTTTTTCTCTTAAGATCCAGCTCCAAGTTGGACTTTCAGTTGTACAGCATTACAACTTCTTTAGGGAACAATGATTCACTTAATTATTATCCAGACACACACACACACATACACACACACACACACACACACACACCCCACATCAGTTCTAATTGTCACCAATGCTAATACGCTGCTCGATGCTAACTGTGTTACCAAAGACACCTGCATGGCGCTGTAGAGGAGCCTTGTTTGTTTACATGGTGATGGCCTCATGACTGCAATCAAAGAACGGTAAACAGTGTTATTCATTTTCTTCTGAGGGAGGGAGGGAAGAAGGAGAGGAGGAGGGAGGAAGGAAGAGAGGGAGGGAGGAAGGAGAGGAGGAAAGGAGGGAGGGAAGGAGACAAGGAGGAGAGGAGGAGGGAGGAAGGAAGGGAGGGAGGGAAGAAGGAGAGGAGGAGGAAGGCAGGGAGGGAGGGAGGGAGGAAGGAGGGGAGGAAAGGAGGGAGGGAAGGAGACAAGGAGGAGAGGAGGAGGGAGGAAGGAAGGGAGGGAGGGAAGAAGGAGAGGAGGAGGAAGGCAGGGAGGGAAGGAGGGAGGGAGGAAGGAGAGGAGGAAAGGAGGGAGGGAAGGAGACAAAGAGGAGAGGAGGAGGGAGGAAGGAAGGGAGGGAGGGAAGAAGGAGAGGAGGAGGAAGGCAGGGAGGGAGGGAGGGAGGAAGGAGAGGAGGAAAGGAGGGAGGGAAGGAGACAAGGAGGAGAGGAGGAGGGAGGAAGGAAGGGAAGAAGGAGAGGGGGAGGGAGGAAGGGAGGGAGGGAGGGAGGGAAGAAGTAGAGGAGGAGGAAGGGAGGGAGGGAGGGAGGGAGGGAGGGAAGAAGTAGAGGAGGAGGAAGGGAGGGAGGGAGGGAGGGAGGGAGGGAAGAAGTAGAGGAGGAGGAAGGGAGGGAGGGAAGGAGGGAGGGAGGAAGGAGAGGAGGAAAGGAGGGAGGGAAGGAGACAAAGAGGAGAGGAGGAGGGAGGAAGGAAGGGAGGGAGGGAAGAAGGAGAGGAGGAGGAAGACAGGGAGGGAGGGAGGGAGGAAGGAGAGGAGGAAAGGAGGGAGGGAAGGAGACAAGGAGGAGAGGAGGAGGGAGGAAGGAAGGGAGAGAGGGAAGAAGGAGAGGAGGAAGAAGGGAGGGAGGGAAGAAGAGAAGAAGGAGAGGAGGAGGGAGGAAGGAAGGGAGGGAGGGAAGGAGAGAAGGAGGAGAGGAGGAGGGAGGAAGGAAGGAAGGGGGGGAGGGAAGAAGGAGAGGAAGAGGGAGGAAGGAAGGGAGGGAGAGAAGAAGGAGAGGAGGGAGGAAGGAAGGAAGGGAGGGAAGAAGGAGAGAAGAAGGAGAGGAGGAGGGAGGAAGGAAGGGAGGGAGGGAAGAAGGAGAGGAGGAGGGAGGAAGGAAGGGAGGGAGGGAGGAAGGGAAGGAGAGAAGGAGGAAAGGAAGAAGAGAGGGAGGGAAGGAGGAAGGCAAGGACAGTCGCACAGGAAGTGATGTGTTTTACGTTTCCGGTTTGTTTGAAATCAAGAGAAGAAGAAGAGCTGGGTAGTTAGCATGAGCAGCGAGAGCCGCCATGACTGAACAGACAGAGAGAAGAGAAACTCAAACTGCAGCGAGGAAAAAGAAACAGATGAATCAGAGGGAAAGAGACCGTCTGAGACTAAACTAGACGAACATCGACGTCGCCTTTCAAAGATGAGGAGGGAGGATGAGGAGCGATGAAGATCTGGCTCTTTCTCTTGGACTGAAAACATTAACAACGTATAGACTGAATGGCCACAGCCTTGCTATCGAGGGACGGAACAGAAAAAAAAAGAGAGAGAGAGAGAGAGAGAGAGAGAGAGAGAACAATAATTAGCCTTGGAGACTCCTGGCTGACCAAGAGACACAATACACCTGCACCTGGGACACACACACACACACACACACACACACACACACACACACAGAAAGGCACACCATCTCAGGTCTATTAGGAAAGCCTTCCCTAAGGGTGGATATACACTGGTACTGTGTGTGTGTGTGTGTGTGTGTGTGTGTGTGTGTGTGTGTGTGTGTGTGGATATGGTACCTGCCAGCAATATCAAATGTAAGGTGTAACATATGTAACCACATTTGTACCATGTCCCATGTTTCTGTGTGTGTGTGTGTGTGTGTGTGTGTGTGTGTGTGTGTGTGTTTTTCTCTGTGTGTACGTGTGTATGTGTGTGTGTGTGTGTGAGTGCATGTGTGTATCTATGTGTGTGTATGTGTGTGTTTGCAGTATCAGATGTTAGCATGTATGAATGTCCCCAAGTTGAAGCAAAAAAGCTTTTAAATACACTGTCATCAATATTAGGATTTTCGTGTAAATGGTGAACGTGTGTGTATTTCTGTGTGTGTGTGTGTGTGTGTGTGTGTGTGTGTGTGTGTGTGTGTGTGTGTGTGTGTGTGTGTGTGTGTTCTACTGGTGGATCAACACTGCCATCCACAGGCGGAGAGCCACATCACCAGCAGAGAAAGACAAAGAGCCTGCGATGGAAAACACTCCACTAATGCTTTGTCCTGCAGTTATATATTAGGGAATTAAATGATATTAATTAACAGTTATTAACCTGATATTACATGTTATGTGAGACTGAACAAACACACCAACAAATCGGGGAAGTGACACAACCATCAGGCAAATACTGCTGAGTTAGTCTTGCCTGTAGATGAACAGGTTTGTTTCCTGTCCTGCTAATTCTTCAAGAATAAATCAAAAACATAATAATCGTCATTTTGGTCATAATTCTTTCGCCCACAATCTGCTATCTATGAAAATAAATTGACCTTTCAATTTAATTCCCTCTCTGTTTTTCTCTCTATCTTTTTATTTTGTTGGTGGGTGGGTTCACACACACACACACACACACACACAAACAAAGACAGACACACACATACACACACACACACAGTGTCCTATAGCTCCTGGGCAGTAGGTAGAGGTGTCAGTCTAAAGGTCGCCGTCCTGCAGGGCCCTTCAGGCAAACAACACTGGAGTCCAACACACACACACACACACACACACACACACACACACGTATATGCATGCACGCGCACGCACGCAGATGTGAAGAAATCACATATACAAATGCATATCTATATTACCTATACACACACACACACACACACACACACACACACAGCTGCTCTAACACAACATTATCTCTTCATCATTTTACTAACAAGTAAGATCAATCACATGGGCAACAAAAATGTTAAAGTCAGTATTTCACAAAGATTAATTCCAAATCATGAATATCTATTTAGGAGAAAAAAAATCACAACATGAGGTTCATCATTCAGCTCCTTGTAGAGCATCTGGTCTGTAAAAGCTTGGTTTTGTCAACCCAGGACTTAAAGGAGTGTTCAGTCCTCTGTGAGCTCTATCGGCCTCTACTGGACACCAGCAGGAACTACTACAACAACAACAACAACAACAGCAACAACAACAACAACAACAACATTCTCCCACAGCTCTGAACGTCTGGTGAGCAGGTGAAATATCAGCCTGCTGAACACTGGAGTAGAAACCTGCTTTGGCTTTTGCTTTTCTGGCTTGAGAACGAGAACATTTCAGTCTTCGTATCTGAAATGTGTCGGGACAAACCGCCGTTTAAAGTCATCAGTTTGGGAAACAAAACTCATGACCTGAAGCTGATCATTCAATATTTCCGGTATCTATAGGATCCAACCGACCCAACCAGTTTTCGTCTTTGTCAATTTATTTCATACATAAGCCTAGTATTTTGGGTGGATATGAAATCTATCTTCCAATTTTTTTTGTTTCAATTTTTTTTTTTACCTTTTTGAATCTCGCCCCTGACAAATACCCCATATTACAAAAAAAAGACTAAAACTAACACTGAAACTAATAAAAACTAAACTAAAACTAAGCATTTTCAAAAAATAAAAACTAATGAAAAATGCAAAACGATAATAACCTTGGTTCAGACAGCAGAATTGTGTGTCATGATTTCCCAAAAATCACCAAACCATCTTGAATCACCGTATGATTCACTGAAAGACCAGAAACCACAATATTGAATTATGGCCCGGCTCTAGTTTTATACCATCATCTGTCGTAAGGTTTTGTGTCTCTTTAATCAAATGATGGATCTCTCATGTTGGAGTCTGAATATCTGAGTGGGCTGCTAAAGGTTTTCTGACACACACACACACACACACACACACACACACACACACACACACTTTCATAGTTCAACAGGTTCAGCAATACTCCCAAGGACAAATCCAAAGGTGCAGAAACAAGACACACATCGACTTCCTCACACACACACACACACACACAGATATCAAAACAACAGCATGTATTGGCAACAAACACAAAAGGACAAACATTAGTCCTTAAAGGGACACACACACACACACACACACACACACACACACAGATAAAGCCTTGTAGTTAGGTAGGTGTAATGTTTGGGTTGATTGTCTGACATTTCATGGTCATTATCTATCATTACACACAGTGGGGGGGCACACACACACACACACACACACACGCACACACACACACACACACACGCACACTTGCAGGGAATAGTGGGTGGTTTTGACCCATTATTTGAGTAGATATTAGAGAGAGAAAAATGACAGAGGTGGGAGGAAAAAAACAGAGAGAGAGAGAGAGAGAGAGAGAGAGAGACTATTTGACCCACAGTCAAGTATTTATGATAGGAAGAGAAGGAAGGAAGGAAGGAAGGGAGGGAGGGAGGGAGAGAGGAAAAGAGGAGAAATTGCAGCTGTTGTGTTGGCCTTTTCAGAAAAGGACAGCTGTGATTATGGGCAGTTATAGAGGAAAACCCAAGGAGACACCCACAACAACACACACACACACACACACACACACACAGATCCCTGCACACACACGCATGCACACACATACACACACACTGAAACACAAACACACACACACTAAGAAAAGGAAAAGAAAACTGAACTACTGCCAGACAAAACCGCCTGGGTACTGGAGGAAGGATGGATGGGGAAGGAAGGAAGCAAGGAAGGAAGGAAGGATACAGATCAGAGAGTCAGCTGAACGCCTTCAACATGAAACTGTAAAATTGTAACTGTAGCAGCAGCTAACCAGACGACGGTCAAACACTAAATAATTCATAGCGTTGGTTTTACTGTGCTGGGAGGCCCAGGTGGGCGGGGTTTACTCCATCAGGACGACTCAGACCATTTGGCCTAACAAGTGAACCCATGATCCTCCGAGGGGGAAACATACAGGATAAAACCAGAACCTGGAGTATTCTGCCAGATACTGTGACTGCAGTAATGAATGTGAGGAGGAAAATGATTTTACTGCACTTCCGCACGTCTGAATCAACATCCTGACTGCTTTCAACTGCAGGAGACTTTCTCAATTAAATAAAATAGAACTGACATGCAAATATTCTACTGTTATTAACTGTGGAAGATAAAATTCACTGAATTCAAGACTTGAATAGCCAGTTTTTTATCTTTTTGGATCGACTGGAATGTTCTTACTTCCCCACTGTAGTGTTTTTACTTATTCACTTGCAATTTATAGAAACACATCTTGTTATTTAATATTTTTTCTTTCTATTTTGTAAACCTGACAGACCGGTCCGGTTCAGACTCCTGAGTCTCGTCCCTCCGCTCTTCGTGACTCTTGTGATTCAGAGATCTGGTGTTTCCCTCGTCAACGGCTTGTTCTCGCTCAGAGAAACAATCGAGCCAATCAGAGCCTTTGTGGGCGGGACTAAAGTTTGATCCGTCTGTGCAACGGTTTTTCATTGGTGTTTCGGCAGAATAATATTTGTTGAAATCATCTCCTTAACCAACAGATTGTCTTTGCAAGGACGATATTTTTGTCAAATTCTTGGTTAAGTTAGTAAATACGCTGGCGGCCGAATACATCGGTCACTAGTGATTGGTTCAGATACATCGGTCACTAGTGATCGGTTCAGATACGTCGGTCACTAGTGATCGGTTCAGATACGTCGGTCACTAGTGATCGGTTCAGATACGTCGGTCACTAGTGATCGGTTCAGATACATTCGTCACTAGTGATCGGTTCAGATATGTCGGTCACTAGTGATCGGTTCAGATACGTCGGTCACTAGTGATTGGTTCAGATACGTCGGTCACTAGTGATCGGTTCAGATACGTTGTCACTAGTGATCGGTTCAGATACGTTGTCACTAGCGATCGGTTCAGATACGTCGGTCACTAGTGATCGGTTCAGATACGTCGGTCACTAGTGATCGGTTCAGATACGTCGGTCACTAGTGATCGGTTCAGATACGTCGTCACTAGTGATCGGTTCAGATACGTCGGTCACTAGTGATCGGTTCAGATACATTCGTCACTAGTGATCGGTTCAGATACATCGGTCACTAGTGATTGGTTCAGATACGTCGGTCACTAGTGATCGGTTCAGATACGTCGGTCACTAGTGATCAGTTCGGGGGGGAAAAAAAAAGACCAGTGAGTTGCGGCTTCACGTTGAATTTGAGTTGATTTCTCCTTTAAACCTGCAGTGGAATAAAGCTAAAAGAAAGCCATATTGCACTTCTTTTTTTTATCGTTTTGACATTTAAGATAGTTCAACCTTCCCTGGGAGAGACTAGTGGTGTGCTGTGCGTGCGCACACACACACACACACACACACAGACACACACACACACACACACACAGAGTGGCTGTAGCGTTGACCTTTGGTTCGTCTCCAGCAGAGTTTTAATTGGTCTGAGACTTCGGACAACTATCTGACCTAGATGACCAGTGTGAGTGTGTGTGTGCGTGTGTGTTTGTGTGTGTGTGTGTGTGTGTGTAAAAGCTATTCTGCCTCTCTCTGTTTTTTGATGGAATGAGACAAAGAGTTGGAGAAAGAGAGAAGAAAAGATATAATATGAGAGAGGAGGAGGAGATAGAGGGGAGAGGGAGGTGCAATAAATACTGGAGAGAGGAGGAGGTGGAGACACACACACACACACACACACACACACACACACACGCTGTCATCGCTCACTTCACACAGCAAGTCTTACAAAGAAGGAAGACTTGCCTGAAATTGTGCTGTACCGGCACATAAAGATTAAAATAATAAACTTTATTTATTTAAAGAAGTTTATGAAGTTTATGTTTGTTCATTGTTTGACTTCTGGTTTTGATTTTCTGACAAAATAGCACATGAATGCAGCGCTTAGAGGTCCCGGATGTCGGACTTCCCCAGCAGCACCTGAACGCAGCATCACAGTTACGGCTAAACAACGGAAATCATCTAATGGTGGAAATCAGAGATCACCACCGAAATCTAATCCATTGATTGGCTGGCTGTGTCCATAATACACCTATCCTCAATTCTTCCTTGAATGTTTTTTTATTTAACTGTGTTTTTATTAGGAATTTAAAAGCAGATATACTTGCAGAGATAAATTCACAAAATTCCTTTTTTAAAAACAATCCCATCCACCCTTAGCCCCGCCCCGTTTACACTGTCAGCGTTTTCTTTTTCCTCAGCAGCCGGTGTCTGACCTGAGCTGCACGGTACCGACAGCGGCTGCAGAGTGAGAGCTCGTCGTGTCTCTACCTTGTCAGCGTTGTCTGCAGCCAGCAGGTTGGTGGCCAGCGTCTGCAGCTTGTGCTGGGCCATGTTCTTCAGAGCGGCCAGGCTGCGGCGGGACATGGCCTGCTTCAGGTTGACGGCCGGGTGGCTCAGAGCGTCCACCATGGCCGGAGCCAGCTCGTCGCAGGCGTTCAGGATCTCCACCGCCGTTATTCCCATCACGCAGCGGTCCAAGGCTCCTGGAAGACAGAGAGACACGTAAACATGTCGTCGTCCGCCACCGGTGATGCAGGCACCGCTGGGACCAATCAGGAACAAGATGCATCGTCCCTCAGAGTTTCATCAGAATCAGACCGGAGGTGCGGCAGTTACTTTCATAGTTTGACATTTTGACCCTTAAAGAGTAACTAAACCCCAAACCCAAATATTTGGTGAAGCCTGACACCTAATGGTGAAAAGTAGGGTACTAAACTGGCCTTCTCCTATTGGCTGGTCTTTGTGCCAAGTGATGTCACCACCTGTTGTACTCTATAGAGGGTGACATCACACTACTTTTCACCATTAGGTGTCAGACTTCACCACAGATTTAGGTGGGGTTTAGTTACTCTTTAAAGACCCCATGAAACAGCATCTTTACTTCCTGGATTGATGCATTTCCTGTTGAAACAGGATGTTGGGGCGGGACATAACGCAGTGAATCATTCAAAAGTCTAAATATGAGTCAGGGAGGCAAAGGCAGTTTTATTTGACGGGAGGGGCGGAGGGGCGGGACTGTTCAAAAATCTGATGGTTTTGTTGGTTAGAGATTTATATTTCCTCCTCCTGGTGCAGTGTGAAGTCACCATGAAAGAGACTCTGTGTTCCAGGAAGTAAAAGTAATGAGACTTTAATTATAGCGTTGTTGTTTTTTTTACTCCAGAACAGAGTGCCAAAATGCATCGTCCCTTCAGGTCTGTCACAATCAGAGCAGTTTTATCTGATATCATGTAAAAGCAAGAGATTGACTTTAAATTACAGCGCCCCCTTTAGACCAATCAGTGTAATTTGTGAGGACAGCTGCTGCCCTGCCCAGCGGCACTTCAGCAGGGAGGATGCTTACCGACATTAGGACTTAAACCTGAAGGACGGGCTTCTTAAATATGAACCAAAGAACTTGAGGCAACAGGGTTTTTTTTCCAAAACATATATTGCATCTTGGAATAAAACCCTTCATTTGTAAAAAAAAAAGGCCACTGGGCTCAGACTGGCCACTGTGTATCCCCCCCCCCCACACACACACACACACACACACACACACCAATACAGAAAGACTATTTGAAGCCATAGAGTGCAATCCCAATACTTCAAATAGATGTTTCTATTCAGCACAGTAGTTTCATCTCAGCCTCCCTCTGTCTATATTCTCTCTCCAAATCGTTCTCTCCCTTTCTCTTTATCCATTTCTATCAAACCCTCTCTCTCTCTCCCATCTACAGTACATCAGTCTGTCTCCCTCTCTAGAATCATCCTCTATGTCTCTTGATACAGCCTGCTCCATTTCTGACTGCAACAATTTTCTATCTTTACAGAAAGAGGGTGAGAGAGAGAGAGAGAGAGAGAGAGAGAGAGAGAGAGAGAGAGAGAGAGAGAGAGAGGGATAGAGAGAGAGAGAGACAGAGAGAGAGAGAGAGAGAGAGAGACATCATTTGCAGTAGACAGTGCTGACATTAGTGTCTGATATTGAGTGAGAGGAGAAGTGGCAGTTTTCCAAATGGGCTGAGAATACCCAATACACAGCTAAGGAGGCCTAGGACCCGATTATACCTGTGTGTGTGTGTGTGGGTGTGTGTGTGTGTGTGTGTGTGTGTGTGTTTGTGTGTGTGTGTGTGTGATGAAGGGCCTGTGAGCCATCGCCCTATTACATGTCCAACGCCTGAGTACACACACACCTTCCTTAATTTCACACTTAGCTACCCTGCAATCTCCCAACACTACAGCTCATTCAGGTCCCCAACAGACACACACACACACACACAGACACACTCACACACACCTGGCCTGGTCCAGCTATCATTCAAGCTAACATCGCCTCGCTGCTGTGCCATGCATTATTACTACAGATTAGGTTGTCAGTGTAACTCTGCACCGAGGCTAGAGGGCGCTGTGGAGTAAATATCATCCAGTGCTTTGGATAGAGACACACACAGTGCATTAAAGGATAAGTCTGCTTATTTTATTATATATTTATTTTGGTTCAACTGTTTGAGTTTGAGTTGGCCCATCCTTGTATTGGAGAATTTTTGATCAGAATCGAGAAAAAAATAGGAAAACCAGTTTGAAAATAACCGTAAGTATCCGTTAATGTCCTCAGCTGGAAAAGAAAGAGTTAACAGTACTTCCTGTTCGCCTGCTCTGTTTCCAGAGGTTTAGTTTAGTCACATCTGCACAGCACTAGCTGTGGTCATGATCCCTGGCTTGTGTTCAAGCTAATAACACCTAGCTAGTTTTCATGCCACTAGTAAATGGACGTTAGCCAATTATTGGTAACTTGATGCATGTTAAGTGTTAGTAGCTCATATATTAGCTAAGGTAACCTAAGGTAATAGCATGCAGCATTCAAAATATTAATAGCTAAGTAGCATTCAATCTTCTAATTCCTGACTCGCATTCAAGCTAATAGTACAAAGTTAGGATTCAAGCTAACTGGCTACTATTCTAGTTAATCGTACCTGACTAGCAGGGGAGTGACGATTCACCGATTTGAATCCATGCATCGGTCTTAATGTTTAAGACACGGCTGCATCGATTCAGACAGCTTGTATCGGGAAAAAGTTTGGAGGGAATCACACATAATACGATGCAGGCTTCAGTGTATTGGTAAAGTACGATATGACACCTGTATCTTTTATTATTTAGCATCCAATAATTTGCCGTTCTCGTTGTGTGTTTCTCTCGTGTTTTCTCCAAAGCTAGCTGCTTCTCTCTCTCTGTCAGTCCCACACAGGTCACGTGTGTGCGCACTACATCGTATCATATCACATCATATCATATC
>NC_135998.1:35850019-35860019 GCF_048128805.1 Centroberyx gerrardi
CCAAGAACTTCAGCTTCACCTGGACCACCGACTCCTCTAACAGCTAAGGAACCATGCCAAAAAAATCGAATTAAAAACAAATATTATTGATTTATTCTAACGTGCAATTATACTGAAATTATTCTTGACAGTACTGTGTCTATACTGGGGCTGGCATTCAGGTGAGGGAGGACAGAACCACTGTGCAGCCACACAGAGAACCTGACTTAGACCTGTAGCCACTGTAGAAGTCCCACCGCCGTCTCACTGTTGCTCCACCCCTCCACGACTTGTTTAGAAAATCTTGCAGGACAGAGACAGGGTGGAGGACTTCTACACTGGCTACCGCCGTTCATTTACCGGGTGAGTTTCCCTCAGCGCTGCGGACAGGAACGTCTGTCCACTGAAGGGAATCATGGACAAAATCAAGAGCCATAGACGCAGACGGTTCAGTCAAGTCTATCACTCTGGATACATGAGAGCCTAGAGATGTATGAGGAAACTCACCAGAACTAGACTGTCAAATCAGGAAGAAGTAGGAGGAGAGGACAGTTGTTGTCGAGAAGAGCCAGATCTAGGGGCTCGGCCAGGGGGAGAAAACAAGCTTACAACTTATGATTCACTAGCCACTTTTGCCATTTTACCAGCCAACAGGATTTTTAGAGTAGAACTGCAGATAATGGCTGGTTACCTGTATTTGGCTGTTCAGTCGTGGCCTGGGCTTGAATTTCTAGGTCCAATCAAAAGTCAACCTTCAGCCCCCAGATTCTGTCTTTTCCCGATGAAACCGACCTCTCCTGCCTCTTCCTCCTACATTCAAACCCTACCGCTCTAATTATAATGACACATCATTTCCATTCTGTGAACAATTTAGATCGCTTTGTGATCAATCCAGGGGTTACTGAGGAGAGTAATGGTGGAGATGGGAGCGGGGTAGCATAGCCTTCTTGCTCTTAAAAGGGACAATCCACCCCAAAGCAGAATCCTCCGGTCTTAGTCCTGTGACCTGAGACACTTTGGATTTGGGAGCAGTTTTTTGGTTACTAGGGCTTTGGTACAGAGTTCCCAGCATGCACAAATAATACAGTATATAACATAATACCAAAGAGGGCGTCCCTTACTGTGATTATGGGTCACTTTGATGTGTACCAGAATAGCAGAGCTTAAGTACCCATGATCCCAGTAAACCAACGTCCTCAAGGCCATTATGGCTCTCAAACAATGTCCACCGAAGCATAAAGAATACTCCTTCAAAGCATTGGTTACCAAGAATTGACGTAGCATCTTTAAAAAAAACACCCTGTGTATGAGCTCGACTGAAACGCTTCAGGCCAAAAGGAACAACTCAGAAAGTCTGTTTTGAGGTGGATTTTCCTCTCAAAGGTCTGGGGGATCCGAACACACCGACGGGACGAGGCTGAACCTCCAGGCTGGGGCAGTAGTAAGCTTGCAGTGGAGAGTCTCATGCTGTGGCAGGGGCTGGCACGAGGCCTCAAGGCCCGTCAACTGTCCTGCTGCACTGTCCTGTCGAGGGCTGAAGGATAACACCTGCAGTGCATCCACTTCACCACCATGCAACAACCTACACACAGTTCTGCTGTAAGATATACTGTAGGTTTACCTTTCTGAATCTCAATCTAACAGGAGATCTCCTTCTGAACTAAATTAATTATGTTTTCCTGTGTAGACAACAGCAAACTAAAATACTAAAATATCTGACGTCTAGGATGAAGAAATCTGTGGCCATTATAAAGTATTAAGGCTCTGTGGCTAGCTAGGCTAACAAGGTGCTCTAATGAAAGTCTCAACAAGGGTATGAACAAAGACTCTTAAAGGACTACACTGACTTTTTGGGAAATTGGCCCGTTGGTCATCTTATCCTTTATGTGACGAGAGGATTCACAGAAAAAAACAACTCTGGATTACTAAAATCTGTCTTCTTACGTTAGAGCACAAGACAGAGATATGTACCAGAGACACAGAGGTGTTTTGGTGGTTCTCCTATCATAACATGTAAAAGGTAAGTTGACCAACGAGACAATTTCCCAAAAAAGTCGGAGCGGTCCTTTAATGAAACCCTTCAGGAGGGCGTCGCTACACAGAAGGTTGAAGGAGCTCGTTTCCAGGAGATGTTTGGCGGGTGGAGCGGCTGTGGGGATCCATCACAGTAATAATGATGGATAGGATGAGAGCTAGTGAACCCCGGGGCGTGAGGATGGGCTGCTGTCACCACGGCAACTGCTTCATTCATAGAGGGATAGTGAAGCAGGGAATGGCTGCAGCGTCCGGTGTGTAAAACGACTGGTTCTTTCAGATCATCTGGGGCTCTGGATGGCCAGAGAGCTTAATATGCAAAGTGCCACCAAAAGAGCTTTTCTTCACACACACACACACACACACACACACACACACACACACAGACAGAATGACACACACACAAACAAACCAAACCACATCTTGATATAAGATGTGAATAAAAAACTGAATCAAACATCAGAGAGCGTCAGAGCTACAGTGAGCAGACAGAGTCCAGACTGACCAGACCTGGATCAAATTCTGCTTGCTAACATTTATTTGTGTTTGTTTTGATCCGCTTGGTGCACCAGATGGGTGGGGTTTGCCACATAGGACAATGCACTGAACGCTAGAAAGTTTAGACAATCACAGAAAACCCCATCCACCCGGTTCTCCAAGAAGGTTGAAACAAACACCATTTATCAAACTATTTGTAAATACAGTTTGACCCAGGTCTGCTGGAGACAAGATCAACACCATTTCCTCTTGTCAAAGTAGATCTGTATCTGATTTTAACACAAATATCAAAACACCTGTGTAATCTGACAGTGGTATCAGAGATATCGGGCTTTTTTTTTTTTTACAATTAACAGATAAGCATTATACTAGGAATCAATGTTTTATGGCATCCAAAGGTTGACTTAAGAGTACCTTGGCATTTTGATTCACAGCTGGTTATTCTTCTTCACCTGACACTTGTCACACTGCAGGAAACAGTTTCTACATTTCTACACATCTACACATTTTCTACGTTTGTCCTGCAGTGTAACAAGAGCCTGGTGAAGATGAGTAACCAAATGCGATCCTAAATGTCGTGGCATCCCTTTGGTTTCCTGCAGTGCATCTTGGTTTGTCATCATCTCAGGATTCAGAGAGGTCATTTTGGGGTAAAAAGCAGCTTGGGGACTTTGCATGCATCTTCATCCAGTATGAAGACAGATGAGGGAGGATAATGGTGCTTTTGGAGTTGGAGAGGGGGTTTTTGTTTTAGTGGGAAGAGAGCATGAAACCAGGTGAACCAGAGTGAGTCGGGGAAACTGTCAGTCAGCCGGTCAGTCAGTCAGGCAGGAGGGAAACGAGCGAGAGGAGCACACAGAGCGGGCGGCTCGCTCTGCAGGACGTCCGCTCACCGGCACACATTAAACTTAAATATTATTAAAATTACAAAAGTGCAATGCCACACACAGCTGAACAGGCAGCCGACTCTACTGCACAAAGTCTTTTTGTCTCCTTTTTCTTTTACCCTCTGTCTTTTGAGGTGGACATTTATATCTCCTGTATTATCTCGTTATCTTTGCTATGCTGTGTCTTACGGTGGTGACAAACACCCCAACTTCTCCTCTGGGATTTATAAACTAACTTATCTTCCTGAAAAGGATCAGATTAAATCCATTTGGAGATGCAAAATGTCACAAATGGGAGAAAAACCTGGAGCTGATGTGTGAAGAACTACTGATTCCTGTACCTCCAGTCCCCTCTGTGCCATTTTAATTAACAGTTGACGTCACATTGTGAGGGTTTTTTGATGAAGTACATTTGCAAATTTAAGCTCTAACAAACTGCACTAAACATTAGCAACATTTCCTATAGAGAGGTTAAATAATTTGGTATAATATTGTTAACGACGCCAACACAAATCCCCACTGATGTTATATTAGGTAAATTAGCACTAGTCATAATAGTGCAGATTCTCAGAAGCATTAGGCCAAGACACAGAGGCCAAATAAAAGCAAACAACACACTAATTAATCTTCTACATTTAAACCCATGAGGAGCGATGTCATTCATACCTCAACCATTTATGTTGTTTCTGTAACCTTACACTGAAATGTGTTAGTATGGAAGTTTAGAATGGGTCTATGAGAAACTGACTGTATCTGTCCATCTAACCTGATCCAGACTGAGTGTGATCCAGACTGAGTGTGATCCAGACTGAGTGTGATCCAGACTGGGTGTGATCCAGACTGAGTGTGATCCAGACTGAGTGTGACCCAGTGCTTCACCGAGCGCTCCTCCTGCCGGCCCGGTGCGCTCCTCTCCTCCGGTTCTCACTTTCTGGCCACAGATTATCTGAATTTTTGATCGTAAACGTTCCTCCCACCATAACTCAACACACGGACTCGTCATATTCCAAATTTTCATCCTTTCATCCTTTCGGTAGATGTTGCAACAAATCCGACTAGACATTTTAAAGTAAATATTTAAGTAAATATTTGGTTTGATTCATTTAGGGACGCAAAATGAAGCGAGTCAAACCAACACATTTTTTTTGGAATCATCCAGTATATAACTTTTAAATAATTAATTTCATATATCCATTATGGACATGTTTGATTTTGCGACTTGGGCCAGGAAGTGAAAACCTTCTTCTCCCTGCCTTTTGTTTTCCTGTGTTTTTTTCCGGGGCTTACTGGCGCCTCTAGAGGCCGGTGGCGGTATTGCAGCTCTGGGGTGTAAAGCTTCAAGTCGCACCCGCTGGCAGGGAGGCACATCACCTCCACAACCACCGCCTCCTCCTCCTCCTCCTCCTCCTCCTCACCTCCTACCCCCTCCATCTGAGAGGAGTGGGGGGGGGGCGGGGGAGGGAAGAGGGAGGGGGGTGGTGGGGGGGGGGGGGGCAGCGTCAGCAGACAGAACGAAAAAGGAATAGCAGAAAAACAACACAAGGCACAGACGACAAATTAATACCTAAAAGACAACAAATTAATACACACAGGTCCAACAAAATACTGAAGGTCCTGAATGAAAACACACTGAGGGTCCGGCTCAGAGACATGGATTAAGCCTGGTGCTACACCAACAGAACAGGACAGCAATGTTTTATATTTTCTAATCCATACAGGAGGTTTTTTTAAACATAATAAAGTAACATTTCAGTCCACGCGCCATTTTAAACAGGTCAAGTGCCTGCAGATACACATGGAGAAGCAGAAAGAGGCCAAACAGAAAAGGAAAAACACCCTGGCAGATGTTTCACTTTCAGCATCAGGACTTTGTTAAAATGTAATTTGCTGCATCTTATTCTCTGACTTTCCACCATGCTGTCTCCTAGTGTCATTTAGATTCTGTTATCCAATAAAGCGATGTCTTTTCTTGTCATCTTGATGTTTTGGTTTGCTTCATAGTGAGATGTTTTGTCTAAGCTTGCTGGTGTTTGTTTTATCTCATTTGCACAAAGCAAATTTCCTAATTTCTTTTTTTTTCCCTTTCCTTTCCTTCCTCTCTCTTTTTATTTTGTTTAAAATAACATAAGGATTCACACTCCATACCCCAGCTAGTAAGAAAGCTAGAGGTTGCGGTGTGTTGCATGCTTTTCCTGTTTTCAGCTCTCTTGTTCTGCCATCTAAAAGACAGCATCACATTTAATGATCGATCTTTGTTAACTTGTGTTTTTTCCTTCATTAGATTTCTTCATTTTGTCACACAAATTGCTCTAACCAGCTTCAATGCAGACTGGCAGCATCGTTAGCATGTTAGCATGTTAGCTGTATCCTGTTCTACCAAGTATCCAGATGATGGTGTGAATCTATAAACTACGAGAGGATTTAAAAAAGAAAGATAAAGAGTTTTTGTTTCTAACTTGCTACAGATTGACTGCAGTGATATTTATTTGACGTCAAGTGATGTTGCCCACTGCACGATACTAGCTAATTTCTTTATGCTAACTGTGCTTGTATGCTAATTATGCTAAGATGCTAATGCTACTACTCTTGGTTACCTGAGTTCGTACTTTACACTGATTTCATTTCAGTGTATGCATTTCAGTTTCTATTGTGTACATTTTGATCATTTGATGTATTATTCACTTCTTTATTTCTGCATTAAACCCTGCAGCTGAACCTGCACCGCTAACAGAGGCTTGTAAAGCTCAGTTCAGCTGGATTCTCTCTTCCACTTCAGATGAGGAGACGTCTTTCCTAGTCCAGCGACCACTGAATATTTCACAAACACACTTTCAATCCAGCCGCTACCTCCGAGCTGTACCGCAGCACCAGGCCTGATCCATGTGAGTGAATCGGCCCTGAAGCTCCTGAACCAAACCAGCAGCATGAACACAGACAGAGCAACACCAACACCAACACCAACACCAACACCAGCACCACAGGACGGGAGGGTGAGGCCGCCTGTGAGCTGCAGGACAGATGCAGCCACTGTACAGGTCCCACTGCTTACTGAACGCTTTCTGAACTGCTGCTGCACTCTGGAACCAGGAGGAATTATGTGGAAAATGCAAGTTTGGCTCTTTTCAGCTGTCGTAAGTGACAAGGGACGGTCTGGTAACTGGCAGCTGGAGACACACTGGAGCTTTGAGTTACAGCACATAAAACTGTCTCTGCTCCACAGTGTTCAAAAGAGGATTATGTGCCGTACTAATGCAGGACAGATACTAAATAAATGCTTCATGTGGGATTTCTACAACAGCTGCAACAGTAACATAATCATTGTTAGTAATTATTTTGATATACATAAGGCATGTACTGTAAACTAGGGCTGAACGATTTTGAAAAAATATCTAATTGCGATTATTTTGACTGATATTGCAATTGCGATATGATTCGCGATATTAGAGGGAATGATCATTTTTGCATCATTATTCTCATTTTCATTGAAAAACGTATTAAAATGATTATGGTGTGATTTTTGCGGGGATCTGTACCAAACAAAGATGTTTTCTTAAGTCTGTAGAATATGATGTGTAGGCAGGACATCTCTGCAGCACGAGAATATTTAATTTAAAATGGTATTTTGACACACATTTCACCTTTAACAAATATTGCGCCTCCTGCGATTGTAAAATTGCAGTAGGCCATATTGCGATTTCAATAAAATTTCGATTAATTGTTCAGCCCTACTGTAAACACTTGTCAGAGTTTTCCATGCTTTCCAAGTCTGTGTAGGAACCCTGTCTTATAATTTTCATTTAAGTTCTTCTGTGTGTGTGTGTGTGTGTGTGTGTGTGTGTGCGCGTGTGTGTGTGTGTGTGTGTGTGTGCTCCTGCTCTGAACACATTTTTGAAGACATTTTAAAACTTTAAAAAAAAAACGAGTCTGACTGATTTTAGTGTTTATCATCTCTGTTTAACTACTTTCTGTATATTTTATGTTTGTTTGCTTTGGTGTTCTTTTAACAAATTGCTATCACTCTTTCACATTTTGATTATCCTATTATTTTCTTAAACTGCTGTTGCTGATTTTGAGAAATTCTTTGTAACTTTCTTTTGTGACAAACCTGTTTATTAAAAGCACGAATAAACCTGACAGCTATACGCAGTGTAGTATTCACTGCAGGAACCGCCTGATTTCAAGAACCATTTGTCTTATCGCTCTCTCAAGCTGCCGTATTAAAAAACAATCCTCAGTGTTTCTTCTGTATTCACTCAGCAGTGGACAGCCGCCACACTGCCACTAGTAGTAGAGAACATGAGATGAAAATAATAGTTTCATTTAGATTAATTTCCCTCTAAAAGACATGTGCATCTCACAGCCTAGTGAGCAGAAACTAAAAGACAGTGATGGTGAAGAGAAAAACACACATTCATCTGAACACAGCAGCCTGCAGCTCTCTGAATCGAGTTAAAGACAGAAACTCATTTTACCATTTGTTCTTGCTGGATATTGTAATTGTGGTCTGAACTGAGATGCAGCAATCTCTACATCATTTCTTTATCAAAACAAGACAAATCAATTGCATAGTGGGCAAGAAATTAAGATCAAATGCTTAGGATTTGCTTCTTTTTTTTTTTCAGATGTGTAACTTGAATCGACTTTCCCCTGTTTAAAAAATGTCAACCTCTGCTCTTTGAAAAAATTAGTAATTGCAATCTCAATATTTGCTGCACTGAATTTCCAAAATCCAACAAAAGAAGTTCTTCTGTGTCATTTTTGCCTTTCAACATCATTAAAGTCCAACTCCTGCTCCGCTCTACGAAGCCAAACAGCAGCAAACACCTGAATAGTGAAACTGAAAAACAAAACTTAACGTTTCTCCTGTCCCAATAAAAACTGTTGTTGCTCCAAAGGTGGACGGTGCATCTTTTCATATATATTTCTGAGTGTAATCTTAGTCAGTATAAAACCAAAACCCTTGCCACACCATTTGAATTTTATATCACTTATAAAATTTAAAAAACAAGTTAGTGCTGTTTGCCTTGGTAGAGCCGTACAGTTCAGCTTAACACTCAACTGTGTTTTTAAAGCGGCAGACAGAGCGCTGGCTGGATGGGAGATGGAGGGATGGAGGAGGATTTACCTGTTTGTCTGAGCGATCTGCGATGCTGTAGACCAGCGGAGGGATGGAGCCTTCTTTGGTCTTCCCAACGTCACTTCGGAAATGCTCGCTAGCAGGCAGGCAGCTGGAGAACACACACACACACACACACACACACACACACACACACACACACACACATACACACAAAGTCAAACTTTACTTGAAAAACACATTTCACACACAAGGAGGGTGCTTTTACATTTACAAGAAAATGAAAGCGAAACACAAAAAAAAAGTAGTGGAAACCTGCCATATAAATAAAAATACATCTGACAGATGTGTCACCTGGTCAGATGGACAGAACTAAAGCAGGACACACCGCAGAGTTTAAATAATCCTCAACAACATTACTACTGCTTACTATATACTGATAAAACCAGCAGTAAAGTGAGTCACAGTACAGGCAGCCGGAGCTGAAGTGCAGCCTGAATCCTTCCTGTGGTTGGCTAGCAGCTAAGTGGCTAACGTGATTTTCCACTGACCGCAAAGTATTCTGTCTTCTGCTACTAAACAAAGCAACAGATGGAGTTGAGATTGTCCTCTCTACGCAGCAGAAGCGTTTAGATGATTTGTATGTTTCTGTTATTTTAGGAGTCACCCACGGCACGGTTTCCTCCCACAGTCCAAAGACATGCAGGTCAGGTGGATTTAAGACCATAAATTGCCCATAGGCACGAGTGTGTTTGTGTGTATATGATGTAGTTAATGATGTATATGAAGTATGAATATGGCATAGTATAGGATGTATATGATGTGTATATATTTGTTGTATATGTGTATGTGATATAAATAAACAAGACTGGACTATAGTAGAAACTTCCAGAACAGACTTTGTACCGATGGAGAACTCCAACAGAATGCTAGCTAGCTGCCGGAGCTTGTTCCCTTTGCAGCAGAGGGAACATTCCAGCTAGCTAAAAGCCTGCTGGGTAGTGTAGTTCAGTAACTAATGTTGTCGTTCCTGTAAATAATACTGAATGGATTTTTGAGATGCGTTGATGCTTCCTACAACATATTTCAAAATCAAAGCCATCTGCTTTTTAGTTTGCTGATATGAAGGAACCTCCATACTGACAGAGGGGGAACAAACCAGAGGGCTGACGGGAACGACGTCAGCTTCAGCTCCATGTTTACCTAGCAGGCAGCTTCAGCGCCATGCAGCAGTGTGTTACCTAGCAGGCAGCTTCAGCTCCATGCAGCGGTGTGTTACCTAGCAGGCAGCTTCAGCTCCCTGCAGCAGTGTGTTACCTAGCAGGCAGCTTCAGCTCCCTGCAGCGGTGTGTTACCTAGCAGGCAGCTTCAGCGTGTTACCTAGCAGGCAGCTTCAGCTCCCTGCAGCAGTGTGTTACCTAGCAGGCAGCTTCAGCTCCATGCAGCAGTGTGTTACCTAGCAGGCAGCTTCAGCTCCCTGCAGCAGTGTGTTACCTAGCAGGCAGCTTCAGCTCCCTGCAGCGGT
>NC_135998.1:35865019-35867519 GCF_048128805.1 Centroberyx gerrardi
GTCTCTCTCTGTCTGTCTCTCTCTCTCTGCCTGTCTCTCTCTCTCTGTCTCTTTCTGCCTGTCTCTCTCTCTCTTTCTGCCTGTCTCTCTCTCTCTTTCTGCCTGTCTCTCTCTGTCTGTCTCTCTCTCTCTGCCTGTCTCTCTCTCTCTGTCTCTTTCTGCCTGTCTCTCTCTCTCTTTCTGCCTGTCTCTCTCTGCCTGTCTCTCTCTCTCTGCCTGTCTCACCTTGTGTGCGGTGGGAGCGTATGATGCTCATGGAGCTGATCCAGTCGGGCGAGATCTTGGACACCAGAGAGTAGAGGACCTCCAGGCTGGTGGCGTCCACCACAAGGATTTCTGGGTAATGACCGTTACACAGCAGACGGCCCTCCCTCTGAGTGCCGATGGTGAACTGATAGAACTGGAGGAGGAGAGAGGAGGGAGGAGAGAGGAGGAAGGAGGGAGGAGGGAGGAGGGAGGAGGAAGAAGAGAGGAGAGAGGAGGGAGGAGGGAGGGAGGAGAGAGGAGGGAGGAGAGAGGAGAGAGGAGGAAGGAGGAAGGAGGGAGGAGAGAGGAGGGAGGAGGAAGGAGAGAGGAGGAAGGAGGAAGGAGGGAGGAGAGAGGAGAGAGGAGGGAGGAGAGGAGAGAGGAGAGAGGAGGAAGGAGGAAGGAGGGAGGAGAGAGGAGAGAGGAGGAAGGAGAGAGGAGGAAGGAGGAAGGAGGGAGGAGAGAGGAGAGAGGAGGGGAGGAGAGAGGAGAGGAGAGAGGAGGAAGGAGGGAGGAGAGAGGAGGAAGGAAGGAGGGAGGAGAGAGGAGGAAGGAGGGAGGAGAGAGGAGGGAGGAGGGAGGAGAGAGGAGGGAGGAGGGAGGAGAGAGGAAGGAGGAGGAAGGAGGGAGGAGAGAGGAGAGAGGAGGGAGGAGGGAGGGAGGAGAGAGGAAGGAGGAGAGAGGAGGGAGGAGGGAGGGAGGAGAGAGGAAGGAGGAGAGAGGAGGAAGTAAGGAGTGAGGAGAGGGGAGAGAGGAGGGAGGAGAGAGGAGAGAGGAGAGAGGAGGGAGGAGAGAGGAGAGAGGAGAGAGGAGAGAGGAGAGAGGAGAGAGGAGAGAGGAGGGAGGAGGGAGGAGAGAGGAGAGAGGAGGGAGGAGGAAGGGAGGAGAGAGGAAGGAGGAGGAGAGAGGAGGAAGTAAGGAGTGAGGAGAGGGGAGAGAGGAGGGAGGAGAGAGGAGAGAGGAGAGAGGAGAGAGGAGGGAGGAGAGAGGAGAGAGGAGAGAGGAGAGAGGAGAGAGGAGGGAGGAGAGAGGAGAGAGGAGAGAGGAGGGAGGAGGGAGGAGAGAGGAGAGAGGAGGGAGGAGGAAGGAGGGAGGAGAGAGGAAAGAGGAGGGAGGAGGAAGGAGAGAGGAGGGAGGAGGGAGGAAGGAGGAGGAGAGAGGAGGAAGGAGGGAGGAGAGAGGAGGGAGGAGAGAGGAGGAAGGAGAGAGGAGGAAGGAGGAAGGAGAGAGGAGAGAGGAGGGAGGAGGAAGGAGAGAGGAGGAAGGAGGAAGGAGGGAGGAGAGAGGAGAGAGGAGGAAGGAGAGAGGAGGGAGGAGAGAGGAGGGAGGGAGGGAGGAGAGAGGAAGGAGGAGGAGAGAGGAGGAAGTAAGGAGGGAGGAGAGGGGAGAGAGGAGGGAGGAGAGAGGAGAGAGGAGGGAGGAGGGAGGAAAGAGGAGGGAGGAGAGAGGAGAGAGGAGAGAGGAGGGAGGAGGGAGGAGAGAGGAGAGAGGAGGGAGGAGAGAGGAGGAAGGAGGAAGGAGGGAGGAGAGAGGAGGGAGGAGGGAGGAGAGAGGAGGGAGGAGGAAGGAGAGAGGAGGAAGGAGGAAGGAGGGAGGAGAGAGGAGAGAGGAGGGAGGAGAGAGGAGAGGAGAGAGGAGGAAGGAGGGAGGAGAGAGGAGGAAGGAGGAGAGAGGAGGAAGGAAGGAGGGAGGAGAGAGGAGGAAGGAGGGAGGAGAGAGGAGGGAGGAAGGAGGAGGAAGGAGGGAGGAGAGAGGAGAGAGGAGAGAGGAGAGAGGAAGGAGGGAGGGAGTTAAAAATGTATTTATTTTTATTCTATTTTACACATAAACACACATACATGAATATACAGAAAAGAACAAAAAACAGTTATAGAGAAAAAATACACAAAAAATAAACAGAATAGAAAATAAATAGAAAAAAAAGAAATTACACATCCCAATGACATCTAAAGTCATCATCATCCAGCACAGCATCTGTCTGTATTAATTCCATAAGACAGCAGCTCATCACAGTAAATTATTTTTCCTCATTCTTTACTAAACACAGATATTTAAAACACAAATAAATGTTTTAAAATACAGACTAAACCAACGGGCAGATTGTAGATCTGCTTCATGCAAAGATCTTATGAGTTTATCCTTGTTTCCTGTGACTTCTCACTTCTCTTAATGAAACATCAAAGTGAGCAGCAGAAAACAAACTAAAACATCTAAATCAGTCTGAACATGTGACGGAGTTTCACCTGAATCCCCG
>NC_135998.1:35872519-35927519 GCF_048128805.1 Centroberyx gerrardi
GATGGTTGATAACATGTAGACTGACTTACAGACATTTTTGGGACAAAAGACAAAACAAGACAGCATTTGAACGATGGCTGGAGGTAATTTCGTAACATTAAAATGACAGAATGCATAAATAGAATGAGTGCCACGTCTTCACTGCAGTCAGACTGATCTGCAGACGGCGTGGCCGGCTGACAGGAGCCGTACCTGCCGAGCTCCGGTCTCTTCACAGAGAGTCCGAGCCGGCGGAGCGCGGCCTTCATCCTCACCGGCTGCACCGGACGCATCAGGACACGGCCTCACTCCCGCTAACAGCTAGGAGCCTGAAGCCAGCTCATGTACTGTGTAGTCAGCTAGTTACAAACATGAAGCCTCACACTGGTTCCACACACTTTCATCCCAAAGGTCAAAATATAAAGATGCATAAGGATAGTTTAAGACTAGACTAAGATTCTCAGGTTGGACTAGGCTAATTTAGACTGTTACTTAAATATTACGACTTGACTTATTTTGAGGTAGGAAAGTTAGCCCCTCCCTCCTGACTAACCCTGAGTTACTACTACAGCAACAAGTCGGCCTAACTGTCAGAGTGGGAAGTTTAAATTCTGAAGCCGTTTCATACAAGATGGCAAATCTTTGGTTTTTGGAAAGAGCCTTAAGAAGAGAGAGAGTCTTTAAAGACAGAAGCAACCCCTTAGAGATCTACAGCAATGAAGAAGTAGTAGGAACAGGTAAATACAGCAAGTTTGACTAGTTAGGGTCACATTTAAGTCTAAGACTAGGTCTATCTTTATGCAACTGGCCGGTCATCAGATCAAAACACAGAAGTTGTGACTGAAGTAGGCGAGTTCCAAAAAAGTCAAAGTCTAAAGTCTATGAACGCATCATGGCCTCCATTTTTTGGAGTAAATCTACATCAGTTGTATTCAACATACAGATGAGTTCAGCTTCCAGTGCAAATCAAGCCACTAATCCCAAATACCACTTAGTTATGGTTTGTTCCATAAGTATAGCTTCATACTGAGTTAGTTCCACTAGAACCAGTTCCAATTCAGTCCTAAGAACCAGACAGGGAGATCAGAGTGGAAACCGGAGGGTTAGCCTGGCTGGGACCCGGTCCACATGGACTGAGACTGAGACTCCGACAAACACACTGAGCCGGTTCCTCCAGTGTTCATTAGAAACCAGATGGAGAGAGCAGAGTGTAAAACTGCTCAGGCCTTTAAACAGCAGGCAGGCCTCAGAAACCGAGCCGAGCCGAGTCCCGGTCTCAGCCGAAGCCTGAAGCGGTCTCACACAGTCACACCACAACAAACTGAAAACTACAATTAGCAGAATTAATCAAAATGCACACAACAGCTCAGAACCCAGTGTCTGTAGACTGGGCTGTTTCCAAAAATAAAGTCCCAGTCTGATTGAGGCCCGGTCCCAACGGGCAGGACGACACCCGGCCAAAACAAAAAAAGAACTGGTCTATCCAGTCTTGTTCAAAATCACAGCCTTGTTCGAGTCTAATCCAAAGCAAGCCGAAAACTAAAATGAGAAGACGGATTCAGAGTTCAGAACCGATGTTCAGCAGGCCGGGACCGAAAATAAATAAGCAGCAGAAACCAGCTTGTGTGCAGCAGCTTTGTTCCAAATAATGTCCAACGGTCCAGTTTCTAGTGTGGAAAACTGCTGTGAAAAGCAGAGCTGACTCTCAATGGAGTGTGTTTCCAAAGTCTGGCCAGATAATCTATTCTGTCTCACTATTAGGCTTTCAGAGTGATCAGTTAACACAAACCCAACACACATGCAGCACACACACACACACACACACACACACAGTAGCAGCAGACGAGTTATAAAGAGGTTGATCTAATCAAGCCAAAACACTGCAGTCAATTAGTCCGTTCATTATGAATGGGAAAGCTGAATCAGACGTACGCGATTAAAGCAGAAATGATGATCCTGATTATTTTGCTAAATACTGTGATCATGATTATTAGTCTTGTCAGGTGTGATGTTTTGTTTGACATCACACCTGACATTACTATTCCATTCAATGGGATGGACATTAGTTTGATTATTCAACGTGATTTTGCATAAGTGACCCATATTGTGATATACATCTATAAAATAAAATGAAAAGTCCTTATGATTATGGTGATATTGATTCCCACCGTGTCGCCCTGCTGCTGTCCTGACACAGAAGCCTCAGGTATCCTTTATTTTTATACTTTATATCTATATTTCTATTTTATAGTGATATACTGATGCATATTTTTTAGACTTTGTGCTCATGTACATTTTATCTGCCACACATAACCTGCACTTTATATACTGTACTAGGGTATTTACTTATTATGCTGTGTTTACACTGTCATGTACAACTGCACTAAATGTGGTCTAAATATTGTGTATTGTAGCCTTGTGTGTTGTATTGTCCTGTTGCACTGTGGTCCTGAAGGAACGCCATGTCATTCCTCTACGCCAGTGGTTCTCAACGTGGGGTCTGGGGACCACCAGGGGTCCTTGAGGGGGTCCCCAGAAAATTGATGAATTGTTAAACTTCAGCATTATTTCATTTACAAGAAGTTAACACAATTAGAGAATGTAGAAGAATGACTGTTTTGATCATAGTTTCTCTGTTATCTTTCTACCTGCAATACAGACAGTGATGGAGTTCTGGACAAAATCATATCTGACAATAAAAATATTCTCAGATTTGGGTCCGAGAGACAAAATCTCATCACATGGGGGTCTAATGTGGACTGAATTAGTGTCCTTGATATGAAAAAGGTTGAGAATGACTGGACTATGCGCTGTGTGTGGTTGAATGACAATAAACCTGCTTGGCTTGACTACACATTTCCATTTCTCCCTTAAACTTGATCATTATGATTCCTCAAATCGGTAAACCAACGCTGGTTGTGCCGGTGCTGCAGCCTGGTAGTGTTTGGTGCTGTGTGGGCTGCAGCTCCCCATCCACAATGTTCATTAGTCACGAATCAGCGGCCTATCGTCAAAATACACACAAGAGACAATAGGCACTGTCCCGGCGAGAGGAAACAGCAAAGAGGCAACGAGGATCACACACACACACACACACACACACACACACACACACATCGACACATCGACAGCTTGGTGCTCGTGCAGACAAGTCACCTTAGCGTCACACTGAAGTTCATACTGCGCAGCAACGTTTTCAGGAGAGGGGGGCGGTGTAACTGCTGCTACAGGGCGGTGACTAACAACTGGGGCACAAAATAAAGTGGGGAAACACAGTGGGCTGTTGGGGAGAAACACTGAGCGCATTGCTATCAGCTAACAAGCTGTCACGAGCCACAAATCAGCTGCCTAACGGTCCGCGGCTGGCCACAATCTGCCAAACCGCTCAGAAAGCTAATGCTAGCGCGTCTAGCTCGAGTATTTATTTACCACCGATAAACACACAACACTGACAAGAAGAATCAAAGCTAAAGTGAAGAGGTGTCGTTTTGCTTTACTGCCGTTTGATATGTGCATGTTATCGGCAGCATCACTGGCTTAAAATAGAAGCTGCGTTACCGTCGGTTAAATACACCTGCAATGTCGCGTCTTCCGGGTTAGCAAGACGGCTAATGTCAGCAAACATTAGCAGAGAAATAAGAGTGAAGAAAGGAAAGCCGTACCAGAAGAAGAAGCTACTGGAACATTTCCTTTCCCCGGGACGTTTTTAGACGGACTTTTCTCTCCGTGGTGGTGAAAATAATCCCTCAGCGGCTTGTTTTTAACCAGATGACAGCTGCTTTCACACCGACAGCCGACCTACTCCGGTCAGCTGATCACGCGACAACTGAGAGCCACATCCGGCCCGATGTTTTCAAAATAAAAGCACGTGGTATTTGTTTTTCCTTGTGAGGCAATTTTGCGGTTTTATTTTTAGCTGAATCACGTCGATGACTAATGAAATTGCTCATTTTGTCTGACAGAAATAGCATAACAAAGTAACACTTGTTTATATCTCACCAAAGCACTTGTTTATATGTCTTATGGCTCATAACAGTTTTCAGTTTTAATAGAAATCCTGAGAAGAAAAATGTTAGCTCTAAAATACATATTACAAAATCATGAAACTTTTATTTTCTAGGGTTTAGCATGGTACTGTGTGTAATCTAAAAAACTGTTACCATCATGCCAAAGGGCCAATGATGGATAATTTAGTTTGCCCTACCTAGCATTGTTAGTAGGCCTATATCTTTGTGTTTGGATAAATCTGTAATGATTAATCAAATTTTTAGTTTTCAGTTTTTTTCTTTTAAAGGAAAGATGAAAAAGGAATCTGTCAACATCAATTTGGAAATAGCGCTTGACAGGCCAAGAGGAACAGTTATCACAACAGAGCAGAAACCCTTCGAACACAAAGTATGTACAAAGTATTATACATAAAAATAAAGGCCAAAGGAAACAACAAATGCTACTAGCTAGCTCCTTGGTTACAGGAGTCAGCATTTCAACTGAGTTGAGGGTTAAGTTCCAACGTAGATGCTATTTGCTTGAGGAGCGGAGAACGTTATTTGTTTATTTTCAGATTTTCCCAGTTAGATTTGTGGATTTGAAGCAGCGACCTTCCTTTCACAAATCAGCATCTCTAATCTCAAGCCTAACCTTCAACTCCAGCACAAAACTACAAACAGGATTTAGCAGGAGGCAACATTTTAAATCATCAGAAATCCTTTAGAAATGATGTAATATATTATCCACAGGCATCACTCTATAACAGGGGAATTTTATTTTTTTTGTAAACTTTATTTTCAGATTTTCAGATATACAAAAATACCACAACAACAAACAGACTAACAAAACAGGAGACAGGACCTAAGAAACTTATGAGGAGAGGACAGGACCGAAATACAAGGTCCTCCCAAATGAAAGAAAAATAATGTACAGCCGTTATCGTAAAGATAGCAAAAAAAAAAATAAAAAAAAATAAATAAATAAGTACATCCAGTAAGTACCATATCTGTTGTTACCACCTTTAAGCCATAGTACAGTCACAATATCATAAAATCATGACCGTGGTCATGCAAAGGATAGGTTTTCTACAAACTCCATAAAGGGGCGCCATACCAGGTTAAAGTTTTTGCGAGATCCATGCATGGTGTACCTCAGCTTCTCAAGTTTCAAGTTTGACATAACTTCCTTCACCCACTGTAAGAAAGATGGAGGTATTTTTGACTTCCAACCAAAAAGAATAAGACGACGAGCCAAGAGTGAGGCAAAAGCAATTGCATTTGCTTGATGAGTGGTAACCCTGTTTTCCACAGGACATACACCAAAAATAGCTGTGATTGGATTTGGATCAATAGTGATGTTACACTCTTTTCTGTATGTGTGCTTCCACTAGGTCATGTCATCAGAAAGCACGATATCTGGCTCCACTGTTATGCAGATGATACACAGGTATACTTAACACTGAAGCCAGCTAGCCTTATGACTTTACATGATTCCCTTGTAGACACCAAGTGTTCGATGTTGCATAACTTCCTGCAACTCAGTGACAGTTAATCTGAAATAATCATATTTTGTTAAACTGACTTTCATTTGCAGTAACCTTGGCAATTTGTCAGCCAATGTAAAACCCGTGCCTGAACCTGGGTGTTGTCTGTGTGCTGGTTTTGAAGAGGAGGTTAAAGCTGCAACAAGTGAAATTTTCAGACCAAGTTTTTATGTTTATTAATGTGAACTGTCGATTTCTTAAACCTGCAATAAGCAATTTCAGACCCTGTAACCAATCCTGAAACGAACATGTGAGACTGGTAACCGACGATATTTCTCCATTGGTACATTTATTTTAGCTATTAATCTTTCTGCACAGTTTGTCCTAAAGGGCTGCCGTCGCCCAGCAGGTTTACTGTGTGTTTACAAATGTGTTGCGGTTTCTGTCACCCTCTAGTGGTCAGAAAGAAACGCTTAGTGTAGCTTTAAATAAAATAAACTTATACTTAAAGACCCCATGAAACAGCATCTTTACTTCCTTGATTTGATGTATTTCCTGTTGAAACAAGATGTTGGGGGCGGGACATAACGCAGGGAGGGATCATTCAAAAAGTGTAAACCAATGGGAGATCAGTCAGGGAGAGAATGGCAGTTTTATTTGATGGGAGGGGCAGAGGGACGGGACTGTTCAAAAATATGTTATGTTTTCATTGGTTGGAATTTATATTTACACCTCCTGGTGCAGCATGAGGTCACCATTAAAGATACTCTTTTTTCCAGGAAGTAAAAGTAAAGGGAGTTCGTTTCATTTTAAACTAGAGGGCGACAGAAACGGCAACAGATTTGTGAATGAACTCACCGCTCGCTGTCTCTCCCCGCCCAGTAAAGATATACTGTAGTCCACTGCAAGTCTCACTTGGACTGATCTTTCTCCCGCTGAAGGTCACATGTCCCACAATGACAAGTGAAGAGGCAGGTAGCAAGTTCACTAGTTCAACAAGTTTACTCTCTTTCTTCATCGATTCCACCATTATGATTTTTTTTTTCAGGAATGGGAGGGGGTGAGGGGGCTTTTAAAAGGTAGTGGAAAGAGAAAGAAACTTTTCTACCTTTTGTCATCTCCACTCAAAAAAAAAAAGAAATAATACATGGCTTATTAATGGTTAATTAATGGTTAAATAATGATTAATTAACTCAGTGATAGCTGGAAATAAATACAGAGACGACTAGGCTTATTCTTTAATGTAAGAATCACTAGGCTATATATTTCTATGTAGGATGGTCTCAATGTTTTAACGTTAACTGGACAATTAATTTCCAAAATGCTATATATACATTCTGGAAATAAAAATCAAAAATGCAGAAAATCCAGTAGGCTGGAACTGTTGCCTTTTTGTCAAATAAGGATTTTACCAAACTATCGTCTAATCCAGACATGTAAAACCTTTTTTGACACAAAATCTTTCCATTCAATTTCAATTTTTAATGTGTTTTTGTTCTTTTTGTATTTTTTTTTACCATCATGCCCAGTTGAAAACTACAACAGATGTGTGTGTGTAACACACACATCTGTACATCTATACATTGATGCATTAAACAGCGGTGACAGACTGCCGGATCTTCCGGAGCAGAAAGCTCACAGCGCCCCCCCGCGGTGTTTCTGGGTAACAGACGGGAGTTTAAACGCTAGACCAGTCCTCTTTAACACAGAGGACCAAGGAGGTTTTATTATTTATTTTAAACAAGTTCATCTTTACAGTTTAAATGTTCCATGAGCCAGCCGACTGGTTTTCAACTGGGCATGATGGTAAAAAAATAAAATAAAAAATACAATCGTAACAGCGGGCGTTTTATTTTGAAAGTTCTGACCGGACGTGGCATGTGTAACACTGCCTAACTTGACACCTGGTTTGCGGGCGCTGGTTTACACGTGTTGTTTCATCGGGAATACACTGAGGACTTTTGGACGATTTTAGCGTAATTCCTGTATCTGGGGACCGTTGTTTTTGTGTCGGTGTGTATATATTTCCGTGTGACTCGGTGAGAAAGTGTCATGGAGATTAAAGTCGGAAAAACGCCTTTATTCGTCCTTGTAGCTAACGGGGCTAACGTTAGCTAGCTCGCCGAGCCGGGACAACATGTTCAGACTTGTTTTGAGCAGCAGCCGATAGACGGACTCTCCACCAGCACGAGCTCTTCAGTTTTACACGACAGACACGATGGATTTCAAATTCCCACAGCAGCTTTATCCGGCTTTTTTCAACTCCGGGCCGCCAGCCTCGGTCTTTAAGGACTCGGCTGGGAGCTGGGGCGGGTATGAAGCGGTCCGACCTGCAGACACACAGGTGAGAGCTGACAGCAAACTACAGTATTAACATCATCACTTTTTATTTAAAGAAATGAATAAAAAGTATACCATACAAACCAGACTACACAGACTGTAGACTAGACATGTCAGTCTACGTATAGACAGCAGGCTGAGTCGGATTATAGATGTATTAGTAATTACAAAGGTAAACTATCCCCCCCCCCAAAAAAAAAAAAAAAAAAATTTTTTTTTTTAGTTATTCCATACAAACCAGACTGCAGACAGCAGACTGTACACATCTGTCTACGTGTAGACTTAAGGCTCGGTTAAATGATATGTAATAATACTACTACTAATAATAATAAATAATATTTGTAGTACCTTTCATGCAGAGAAGCAGCTGAAAGTGTTTTCCAGCAGACAGTCAACATCACAAAGCAAGGATGAAACCACAAGATAGAAGAAAATCAAAATAATAGTAGCAGTAATAGATAAATAAAAGTAGTGACATCCTAAATATTTATTCCCACTGTTATGTTTTGGTAAATATAATGGTAAACTATGACAAGCACCAGTATAAAATCAAATATATTCTAAAAAAAAAAAATTGTTTGTTGTCTTTATCATCAGGGAAACAGCTACTAACAAAAAAAAAATCACGTGACCCATGATTGCATCCATAGCTACAAACTGAAGCCCCTGTATTTATCAGAAGACAAATATAAACAATCAATTCTGTTTTCAAAAAGAAACCTTTCTTTTTCAGACAGAGGTTTTTTTAAACCCCTGTCTGTATCAAAAGGTAATCAGCCACCAGTGTAAACAAAAATCTTTTCTATTTTCAGACTAAATGAAACACCTTGTATTTATTATAAGGTAAACAGTCACCAATATAAACAAAAATGAATAATTTTTATTTTTTTAAGTGATTTCCCTCAGTCTGTAGAGATGTGATGGATAACCAGGTGGTGAACTGTATTCTGCAGATAAACCTTTTCATTAAGAGAAGAAGAAGAAGAGAGAAAAGCAGGAACAGAGAATCTGAGCCGCTCAGTCTTCCATTTATTCAGGTCAAAACACAAGGGATTATGGGTAGAAGGAGACGGAAAGCCTAGCGGAACAAAGTGAAGTCTGGGCTGATGTTCGTATTCAGCTGCTTCTTCATGTGTTCTTAACTGGTGTGAACACCACAGAAGAAGAGACAGACAAGTCCATCATGCTGAGCTGAAGTTACAGGAAGTGGAGTCAGGTCGTGACATAGTCTGTTTTCGTGCTGATGAAGTTTGTTGTTGTTTGTTGTTGTTTGTGTGTCAGCGCTCCGGCCGTCTCTCCAGCTGGACCTTCGCCTCCAGACATGAAGTCGGAGCAGAAACATGGCTGCCGACCGAGCCGGTGCCGCTCCCCCTCCTGTCTCCTAAAGCCGGTGAGTCCGTGACACCGGGTCCCGTCTCTGTCCCGGTGCCGAGCGGCGGCAGAGACTCCAGACCACCAGCTTGTTGCCGTGGAGACACTGTCCTCTCATCACTTTCTGAATCCTGTCCACTCATGTCTGTCATTTATTTTCCCAGCATTCCCGTGGCCGGTGACGCCCCCAGACCCTCTGGACTTCACACAGCATGTAAGAGCAAAGCTTAGTTCCACTCACAGGGTTAAAGGGACGGTCCACCCCGTTATAAATGTTAACTTTCTTCTTCAGTGTCACTCTTGAGTTCATCATCCACCAACATCTGAGCTTCCTAACATTCAGTTACTGTAATAAAATGGAGCTTTTGGCTGCTGCATTTTCTATATGATCCAGTTCAGAGCTGCTGGGCGTTCCCTCTGCCTGGAGCTTGTGGGCGGGGCCTAAACTGACTGACAGGCAGTGACATGCCGGTGGAGCGAGCTTCACTGTAGACTGGAGGGAGAGAGAGAGAGAGAGCGGCGTGTTGAGGTCGACTTCTGATTGGATTTCCCACTCTGACGTGTGAAAGTTGTTTTTAATCCGCAGCAAAAGGAGAAATCAGCTGATCGGCTTCAGATTCTCAGTTTCATGTTGTTTTTCATATCAAACAATGACTAAAAAAACCTTTTGATGAGAAATAGCATATTTTAGATGGCTGTCCCTTTTAATGAGGAGTTTGAGCTACATGTGGAACATCAGATTTTTGCAGCTTTCGTCACCTGTTGTCACTCAGACTGGAGCTCTGTGTCACTTGTGTTGTTTACAGACTCCAGACCAGCTTTTATTAAACAAAGCTGCTGCAGGTTTTTAGTTTGTTGTCAAAGTGTCTGAAGGCTGAAGGCTGCGTTCACTCTGACCGTTTCCCTCATGTGACTCAGATCTGATTTGATATGTGCTGCATCTTTGCATGAAATGTGCAATACATATAAATGATTGATTGTGTTTCTGTCCGATCCGCCTGCTGCCTGTGTGTTCTGCTTGTGTTTCCTCGTTGGATCTGAGCGCCAAACTTTATTTCCATTATATTCCTGTATATGGATTGTCGACGCATTGCATTTACACTTGGTTATTAGTTGTTGTTGTTGTTGTTGTTCATGCGGTCCAAATGCGTCTGATCGGATTACAATCTGCTCCTCAATGCGTCTTCAGTGCGGTTCCAACATGGATTTTAATGTGGTGAAGCGCTGTCTGATTATAATCTGACGGCTCGAGGCGCTCGGTGTTAACGCCCTGAGCCAGGAGAACTACATGTGTTTAATCAGAGTGTGTGAGCGTTGCCATGACAACAAGTGAATCCTCCATCACTGTCTGAAACACACAGAACTGACACTGAAACACATGAGACTTTGTGTTTTGTTGTTGTTGATCCTACAGTAGATATGAACAGACAAATCAGACATGAGCAGTCGATCTGAACCGAGCCTGAAGGCCTGAGGTGAACGAAGCCTAACTTAACTTAACTTACACTAGAGCTGCAACGATTAATCGATTAGTTGTCAACTATTAAATTAATCGCCAACTATTTTGATAATCGGTTTGAGTAATTTTTTAATTAAAATAAGTCAAAATTCTCTGATTCCAGCTTCTTAAATGTGAATATTTTCTGGTTTGTTTACTCCTCTATGACAGTAAACTGAATATCTTTATTTGAGGACGTCATCTTGGGCTTTGGGAAACACTGATTGACATTTTTCACCATTTTCTGACATTTTATAGACCAATCAACTAATCGATTAATCAAAAAAAATAATCGACAATGAAAATAATCGTTAGTTGCAGCCCTAACTTACACTGCTGAAACCGATCTGTGGCGGGTATCTGTCCGTCCGCTGCTGGTTTCACACACTGGTTGTCTTCCAGGACGGTGTGTGTTGCGTGTTGCGTGTTGCGTGTTGCGTGTTGCGTGTTGCGTGTTGCGTGTTGTGTGTTTTGCGTCATGGAAGGTTTTCCTTACTGTTTCAGATGCAGAACTTCTTCCTGGACCATCAGCAGGACGCCTTCAGCTGCATGAGTCGAGTCCTGGGGGAAAACTTCCACTTCAGACCGGGGAGAAAAAAGGTGAGAGAGACAGTCTGGTGCATCAAGGAAATCTGCACTCTCAAAAAAAGATATCTTGATTGATTTATTTAACATTTTACATTTCAAATAAAAAATATGCTAAGACATTTCGCCCGTAGGCTTGACTGCATGTCTTATATTTGAAACATGTAAGATTAATCAGTCAAGATATCTTTTGTGAGAGTGCAGATTTCCCTTTTTTTAAACTTGTAGCGCTCTAAAAACACACTGAATGTTATTTGTGTTGATGATCATCCTGCAGCCTGCATTTTAGATAATTAAGAATATCCGTATGATGCGATATAGATAATGAGATGAAGCGTTGAGCAGAATGTCTCCCTGTCTTTCAGAAGCATGAGAGAGACGCGGTTCACATGTGGAGGGTGAAGGACTGCATGGACAGACTGAAGTACAAAAAGTGAGTGGAGCTGAAAGAACTGACCTGAGATCTGATCCTGTCTGTTCTGCAGTGGAAACTCTGCCTGGATAAACAAAGGTTAAAGGTCAAAGACGGTGTGATTGTCGGTGTCGTTTTTTTTTTACGTTTCCCATCACTTGAATGTTAATAGTGATAGTTTCTACCTGCTGCTCCACGATTACAGATGTTTTTTGAATCAGTTTTTCAAAATTCAGCCTCCATTCACGCTCATTCAGTTCGAAACAGCTGGAGACTCTGGTTCAGTAAAGATAATCCATCACTGTGACGAGAAGAACAAACTGCATCAGAGCGCTGAGATCAGACTGGAAACTTTTACTTTTTCTTTTCCACACTTTCCTCTCCAAAATAAATCTTTCAACCAATAGCTATCGTTCTCTGTGGTTCCGTTAGGCCCCGCCTCCTGTCAGTCACCGCCCAGTCAAGCCAACAGACAAACCAAAGCAAGACTCTTCCTCCAGATTTAGTCCACAAAATTACAGTTTTTAAATTGCTGCTCCCTTCTTTCCTGGGAGAAACTTGTAATATTTAGATGGAGTTTGTTCCAAAATTTTTACTCTGGAAAAAAAAAACAAGACGAGGGAAAAATATCAAATATCTCCTAATGTGATAAAATCTGGAAAGCCATCTACAGTGATGGAAAACTGGAAAGGAGCAGAAACTCTGTCCTGGTCCTTTTAAAGTGACGCTCCACCCAGTTTAACATGTTAGTTTTCTTCTTCAGTCTCATTCTTCAGTTCTGTGTTCATCATCCACCAAGATCCGAGCTTCCTAACATTCAGTAACTGCTTTTGTCCATATTTTAGTCGTCTATCCCTTTTAAAAACGTTTTATATTTCTGTTTCAGCTGGTGTTTTATTTCCCCCTCTCTCTCTCTCTCTCCTCTCTTCCAGATGTGAGTTCTCGTACCTGTCCGGCGCCCTGGGCTCGTACGGCGGCCTGCTGTCGGAGGTGGTCCACGACGTCCCCCCCGAGCTGCTGGCCGGCCTGCTGTTCGACGAGCTGACGGAGCAGAGGGAGCGGCTGCTGTTCTCCGAGGCCGCCACCGGGGGCGCCCTGGCCTTCGTCCCCTTCGCGCGCGGCGAGCCGCAACACGGCTGCCTCCTGTACCCTGGGAACCCAGGCCTGGACCGCCTCAGTATCCTTCAGCCGGCTCAGGGTCGATCACAGTCTGATGAATCCAGAACAGAGTCGGTGGTTCAGTCTGCATCCTGTCTGCTGGACTCAACACAGCTGGACTTCATGTTCACTTCCTGCTGTCCTTTTCCTTATTCTGACCTTTTATAGTTTAATTTATAGTTTTGAACTCTCATTAGCTCTGAAACAGGCTGCTGCTGACAGCTTTGGTTCTTTATTTTGGTTTTTAAATCGGTCTGAAATTCAACTCCAAGCAGAATTTAAAGATCTTAAAAAAGTTGGACTTTCTGAATCCAGATGCGTTCCCTTTAGTTTCCCCTTTAGCCTTTAAGAAATTAAGGCTTTCTTACTGTGAGACTGAACAGACCCCACGATTTCACCGGCGGGACCATCATTACAAACGCATGTTGTTCACCCAAGCTTTGTTGACACCCACAGAACTTTATTTTAACTTCTAGTCAAGATCCCAAGGTTTCCAAAGACACCAAATATGTCATTTTGAAATACAGGGAAAGGGTTAGTAATGGCATTTTGTATTTGAATATTTCACTCAGTATCAGCAGCTGGGGCTTCAGGAAAGCGTTGGAACAGCAGATACAGAATATGGATGAGACGTTTCTGTACAGTACGGGAAAAAAAATGTTCTAACTTTGCAGCTACTTAAGGGGAAAGTTGGGATGCAAGGGGTTAAATCTCTCTCAGACTTATGTTTTTGTCCCCCTGTCTTTCCCCCGCTTCATGTTCCTGATCTCGCCCCCCCCCTTCCAGCTGTGGATGCAGGTTCTCCTTAACGCGGTTCCTCAGACTTCCACAGGGTGGCGCTGCAGCAGCAGAGCGGCGGTCCTTCCTGTCTGGACGCCGGCAGCGACAAACCCTTCAGCTTCCAGCTCAGAGGCCCGGTCCGGCAGATCAGCTCCGCCTGCCTGCTCGGCGTCTGTAAGAAACACCGAGGCTTTAAATTAACCGTGGTTTCATTCAGCAGCGGTGCTTTGGGCTCGTTTTAGTCCCGGGTTCCACGTCCGGCCCTGTTGTCGGTCTCAGTTCTGGTTCTAGAGAGAGAGATTCACCTAACAGACTGGTCCAGGGGTTCAAACCTGCACCTGTCAGTCAAACAGTGTGGGCGGGGCTTGGATTTTCTGTTGCTGCAGTTTGAGTTTCTCTTCTCTCTGTCTGTTCTGACATGGTGGCTCTCGCTGCTCATGCTAACTACCCAGCTCTTCTTCTTCTGTTGATTCCGAACAAACCGGAAACGTAAAACGCATCACTTCCTGTGCGGCAGAGGGATTTTTCCCAGGAAAGAGCGACCAGACACCGACTGTTTAGAACAGACAGAGGAGAAGCTTTATGTTATCAATCAGCCATAGAGAATAGAAAAACAGATATTTATTTATGTGGAAAGTCTTAAAATGCTGTAAACTGAATTATCTAAATTCAAGGTCTTGAATGGTCTTAAATACATTTAAATGTTGCCTTAGAGGCTCATCTGCAGCTTCGGAGCGCTTACATTTTTACTTAATTTTGAAGTGACATGAAAAAAGTAAAAAAAAAAAACTTAAATTTGACGTGGCTCTGTTCCAGTCACACACCGGCTTCTGCAGTGTGTTCACACTGTGGGCTGATGGACTAGTTTCATATCTTCTTCCCGGCCTTGCAGCTGGTAGATGTTTAAAAGAGGACAGACAGGTGAAGCTGACCGTCTGCCGGGTGTCTGCAGGTTGCGTGGCGGTGCGGTCGGATCACCTGTGCGGAGTCTGGAGGTTCGGTGAAACGGACGAACCTCGCGTGCTGCAGGTGGTCCGCAGCAGAGAGCCGGCCTGCTGCGTCAGCGTCAGGTACAGAGCAACACTTCACACTGTAAGAGCTAAATACAAACCTTACAGACGGGCTGTCTTCAGCGTTAGCTTAACCCTCCTGTTGTGTTTGGGGTCCTGCTGACCCCATTCAACATTTACCGTCTCTAAAAACATGATTAACATTATTTTTCCAGCTTCATACTTAATGACTTTTTACTAATTTCATGGGAAAAACTACTGAACATAAACTTTAAAGTCGAGATGAAATGAAAAATGCATTTTTAACCCTTTTAGATCACATCCCCGGTCACATTGTGAACCTATTTAACAATATATGCCAAAAAAAATACAAAAAATCAATTTCTTTGTATTCTTATATCAAAATCCAATCATGTTTTCTTCCGGTAAAACAAAATATGCCGTGTGCTTACGTAAGCATGCCTCAACCAATTTCAACCAATAATATCATGACATCCACCCATCAGTCATTCTTCAGCCTCTAGCTAGCCACACCGGTCATATAAAACCAAACTTCACCGTTTCTGGGTCGTAGCTGACAGAGCAATATGGAGAGAGACAGGAAGAGATGTGTGTTTGGATATCAGTGGGCAAAAACTGTGCTTTCATTTCCAAAACAATGTCGCTGAGGTCTAATTCATTCATCTCTACCTTGTCCTCCTCCTGATCTAACAGGTGAGGGAGGTGCGTGTGGAGCCAACAGTCCTCTGTAGCTCCGTTTCTCTCTGTAGCTCCGTATCGCGCTAAACTCTAAGCCCCGCCCACTGTTTAGCGGTCCAATCAAATGCGAAGGATTTGATTTAAATCCCCCTTGTAACTGTACACCGCTCAAATATTCTGTTTCACTGGGAAATACGTCACAGTACAGAAGCTGAAGACGCTCTAACTTCCGTTTCAGTGGGACTTTAACATGATACGTTTTCAAGGTCCTGTACACTCTTTGTATTCAACACAATAAACTTACACAACCAGAGAAAAACAAAAAGTTTTAAAAAGTTTCCCATGCAACTTTAACTTTCAAAAACATTCCCTTGCTTTAGGGCCCATAACACACACACACACACACACACACACACAGCCAGCCCTCTAAACCATTTCTCTGAGTTTTATCTCACCTGAAGATTTTCTGCCATTGAGCTCCTGTCAGCTCTTTGAAAGACTATTTTGGCGACTAATTTACTTTTTATTGGTGTTTTTTCAGTATTGACGAACTGCTGTGTGTTACTTGCTGATGTTCTGAAGTGAAACTCGGGTAACACTTAGTTGTAGGTTTAAATTGCTGGAGTCAGTTTGACCCCAAACATAAAAGGCGTTTGTTAATTTTAACATAAGGAGGGTTAAGTTGTAACAATTAACTTTACTCCCAAAATCTACCCCTGATTTGTCAGTTTTGTCCAGCAGGTGTCGTGGTTCGACCAGGAGATATTCTGGTGGTGGAAAACAACTAAGAACTGCCAAATATTATATAATACTAAGCAAAATAATGGGAAAAGTAAAGCACTTGTAATGCAGAAAGTAAGAAACTTTCTTCAGGTCGTAGTTGCTGCCTGAGGAGGAGTTCTGACTCACATAACATACTGTAAAAATAATATTTTTTTACAGTATTACGCTTGAAAAAACTTTTACTTTCTACATTACAGGTGGTTTCCCTCTTCCCATTATTTTCCTTAGACCCTTTCTTCAACATGGCTTTAGTCTCAGTGAAAATAAACTCAAATATTATGGAGTTTTTTAGGGGTTTTCCAGTCAAGCAAGGTGTTTATTCTTGGTAAGCACCGGAGCTAAATATCAAGGTCATTTATATCAGCAAAGAAATCAGCTAGGGAATTTCCACCGGCAATGCATTTAGTCTCCAATAAATAATGTATTCATCCAATCGCCAAGGAGCCACCCATGACACACACACCTACACACACACACACACACACACACAGTAAGAGTAAATTAACGGTGTCCTGTATTGTCAGTCCTCATGTCCTAGGTGAAGTCCTGGTGGCCAGTGAGAGCGGAGCAGCGAACCTCTGGACCGTCGGCAAAGGGTGAGGAGGGGGGGGGGGGGGGGGGGTTGTTAAAAACATGTGATAAACTAAACATTGGTTCTCAATGTGGGGTCCGGGGACCACCAGGCGGTCCCCAGCAAACTGATGAATTATTAATCTTCACCATTATTTCATTTACAAGAAGTTAACACAGTTAAGAGAATGTGGAAGAAAGACTGTTCTGATCATAGTTTCTCTGTTATCTCTCTACCTGCAATACAGATAAAAATCATATCTGACAATATAAATATTCTCAGATTTGGATCCAAGAGACAAAATCTCAGCAAATGGGGGTCTGTGGCTCTAATGTGGACTAGATTAGGGTCCTTGATTGAGAATCAGTGGACTAGAAGACACTTGGAGAGCGCAGACCTCCACCAACCAAAGCACATCATTCCCAACATAAAGTTTAAGTCAAATCGACTTCTTGACCCTGAAACACTCAGGATTTAGAGTCCAGTCTCTCTCTGTTAGTTTCATAGTTATGGCTAAAAAACAATAATCGTCTAAATGGAGGAAATCTCTGAACAATTAATCTAAATTTTATCGAAATCGCAATATGGCCTACTGCAATTTTACAATCGCAGGAGACGCAATATTTATTAAAGGCGAAATGTGTCCCAAAATACCATTTTAAATGAAATATTGTCGTGCTGCAGAGATGTCCTGGCCTACACATCATATTCTACAGACTTAAGAAAACATCTTTGTTTGGTATGTCATGTTGGTTTAATATGTTTTTCAATGAAAATGAGAATAATGATGTAAAAATTATCGTTCCCTCTAATATCGCGAATCATATCGCAATTGCAATATCAGTCAAAATAATCGCAATTAGATATTTTTTCAAAATGGTTCAGCCCTAAAATGTGTCTGCTCTCTCTTTGTGTTTTTTAATCTGTATTTATGCCTTTTGTTTTCTGTTCAGCACTGTTTTTATTTTATTTTTCTGTAAATCGCTCTCTCTCTCCGTCCCGTCAGGATGCAGAAGTTCCGTGAGGAGGACGGCAACCTGTACTTCAACGCCAAGTCTCCGTGGCGATGGTGCGAGTTCTCCGCCCACCCGAGGGTGATGGTGTACGCAGACCGGACGGGCGTGGAGCTCACAGACATCAGGGTGAGTTCTGCTGAAGTAAGCAGGAAGTACAGCAGAGTTATGAGAACAGAGAGACGTTCTGACACCCAACATGTTTCCCAAACTTACATCCTCCCCCTCTTTCTCTTTTCCTCACTCTCTCCTTCCCTCCTTTCTTTCCTTCTTCCCTCCCTTCCTCCTTCCCTTTCCCTCCATAACGTGCTTTGTTTCCTCCTTCCCTCATGCCTTCCCTCCTCATCTCCCTGCGACTCCATCTTCTCTCCCTCTGCCTATGCTTCCCATCTCCTTCACTCCCTCCTTCCTTCCTTCCTTCCTTCCCTCACTCCCTCCCCCCTTCCTTTCCTCCGTCCCACTTACCTTTCCCCCTTCCCTCCCTTCCTACCTCCAATCCTCACTCCTTTGCTTCTGCTGCTCTTTTCCTTGGTCCCACCTTCCCTCCCTCCCTTCCTCCTTCCCTCTTACCTTTTCTCTTTCCTTTGCTCCGTCCATCTTTTCCTCCCTCTTCTCTCCATCTCTCTCCTTCTCTCCCTCTCTCTCTCCTTCCCTCCTCTCTCCCTCCCTCCCTCCCTCTCTCTCTCTCTCTCTCCCCCCCTCTCTCCCTCTCTGTCTCCTTCCCTCTCTCCCTCCCTCTCTCCCTCTCTGTCTCCTTCCCTCTCTCCCTCCCTCTCCCCCTCTCTCCTCTCTCTCCCTCTCTGTCTCCTTCCCTCTCTCCCTCCCTCTCCCCCTCTCTCCTCTCTCTCTCCCTCTCTCCCTCCCTCTCTCCCTCTCTGTCTCCTTCCCTCTCTCCCTCCCTCTCCCCCTCTCTCCTCTCTCTCTCCCTCTCTCCCTCCCTCTCTCCCTCCCTCCCTCCCTCCCTCTCTCCTCTCTCTCTCTCTCCCTCCCTCCCTCTCTCCCTCCCTCTCTCCCTCCCTCCCTCTCTCCCTCCCTCTCTCTCTCCCTCCCTCTCTCTCTCCCTCCCTCCCTCCCTCCCTCTCTCCCTCCCTCCCTCCCTCTCCCTCCCTCTCTCTCTCCCTCTCCCTCCCTCCCTCCCTCCCTCCCTCCCTCCAGGCCAGCTCTGCTGTCAGCCACACTCTGTTTCGTATCGGTCACACTCCAGCCTGTAGAAGTGGAGAGCGAGTCATCCTGTCCAGATACCTGGGAGACGCCCACTCCTTCCACCACCTCATCACCACACAGGTATGCTGCTGTTACTAATGGAATAAATACAGCTACTAATACTACTACTACTAATAATAATAACAATTCAAATTATAATGCAGCAGTGTCTTAGTGTTTCCTTCCAAAATTAGATCTGAAATCAAGTCAGGTCTATTTGTAGAGGCTTTAATCACAGTTACAGTCTCAAAGGGCTTCACAGCGGCCACAATATGAAGCGATAAATGAAGACGTGACCCTCCAACCTTAGACCCTCAGCTGAGGACCAGGAAAACCTCATTAGGAAAAAACAAATGGAAGAAACCTTGGGTAGGGCTACTGCTACTAAGGTTCAGGAATTGGGAGCGGTCATGTGGTTTAACTGGTGTGTAGAGTTGAGTGTCGTGGAAGTTAACTCCAAATTTATGGATAATTTAATTGAGCGGTAGCATGTAGACGGAGAAGTGCAGCGGGCCCAGGACAGAGCCTTGTGGATCACCAGAGTCCACATTACAGCAGTCTGAGTTCACATTGTTGTGGAAGACGCAATGCGTGCTTTCCAGTAGATAAACCTAAACCATGAGCGCTCCAAACCTCGGATACCACGACAATTCAAGAGTATATTGCGGTCAGCCGTATCGAGAGGTTGAATCGGAGAAAGACAAGACAAAAAAGATCTTGATCCTATGAAAAGTGATGGCTAGTCTTTAAATACATTATCTAAATTTAATAGATAATAAAGCACCTGATCTTGCAAAGGTTTGTCAGACTACCCATCCAAAAAATAAAGACTGCTTGCTCTTTCCTTGAAATGTAAACCAATATAAACTTTTTCCAGTCCCAGAATCCATGTAAAACTCATACAAAATACATTCTGTCAGTCGTCTTAAAAAGCTCAGTCAGTAAAACTGAGATTGGGGGAAAACAATTCTTCAATCCACTTAATCAGAAAACCTCTTTCTTTCTCTCGGTCTCTCTCCCAGTACTCGGCCTACATCATGGACGAGCGCTTCCCCTGTATGCCCATGCTCAAGTGGGATCACATGATGAAGTTCCCGCCCATGTTTGCCCACATCCTTCCTGGCCCCGCCTCTTCCTCTTCTGTGGTGGGCGGGGCTAATACCACCAAGGTCCTGCTGGGCTCCCAGAGTTCTCAGGAGATCACCATGCTTCAGTATTCAGGTCAGTTAATGGAGGCGGACGTCAAGTGCTCTCTGGCGGCCATATTGGAGGTCCACAGCTCTTGGACAACAGCAGCAGATTGTATTTCTAAACTGACAGCTTGAATAGACAGATAGTCCGCTAACATCACTGTCTTGTTGTTAACGCATCTGATTAGCACACTAGCTAACGTAGCTAGTAGCAGCTAGCGTTAGCATGTTCACATTAACATCAGTGTGTTTGCCGGCTAGTTAGCTAGCTAACAGTTTGTTCAGGTTAACTGAGCTGACTCTTCTCAAGCTACAACTCAGAGTGTTTTGGAGTAGAGACTAGAGCTAAAGCAGCTAGTGCTAAAGGGGGCGGGGCTTAAGGAGCCAAGGCTAAAGGAGCTAGAGCTAGAGACAAGACAGTTTATTATGTCATAGTAATCTAAATTAGGAAATAAATCTACTTTATCAGGCCATTTGACTTATAATGTTACTGAATGGTCCTACACTAGATTCACATAAACAGGATATGGTCATAAAAAAGTTAAGTCAGTACATAGAATAAAAATATGTAGCTCTGCATAATTAATTCATTTGCATATTAACATAGTAACACAGATTACAGTGACAGGTCAGGTTCAGCCCTTTATAAAACCACATGAACTGGTTTGACTGGATTCCAGCCTGGTCGGTGTCAGAGCAGCCGGAGGCGTCTTCATGTCATCTGGGTGTAATATCTGCCTGCAGCTGAAACACTAACCTGGTTCCACTGAGAAGAGCATGCTGGGAAACAGACAGGCTGCAAACACAGGGAAGGAAACCGTTAGCTCACAGCTTCAAGGAAGCGGGTGGCACTGTATTAATAACTGACAGGTAAAATAGATAGAAAAGTGCTACAGCTGCTGCCAGGGTCGGGCCAGTCATGAACTGAACTGAGGATTCATGTTCAACTCAGTCCAGCTCCTGCAGTGTGAAAGTCTCCCAGCTGTAAGGAAACAGGAAGTGAACTGAACGTGAACGACAGGAAACAGAACCGAATTCCATTAAATTCTAAGAAATTCCACTTCTAAGAGAGTTTGTCTCGACTCTAAACATTATAAATCAAAACATTATGAATCAAAAGACAGTTCAACAGATCAAACACATTCAGTCATAATGTCTGGATTACCATTACATGTTCTGCATCAAACACCAGCTGAAAGGTTCCTTTAACATGTTATGATATTCAGTATTGATAATACATAACACTGTGTAATCTCAGATATGTGGTAAAAAAAACAAGAGAACACGGAACTTCACAGAATTTCATTTAATTAGATTCAAGTTCCTGAAATTCCAGTTCAGTTCCAGTTGTGTTTCCTGAAGGTTTTTTCAAATTCCAACTCAGTTCAGTCATGATCTGACCCCAACTCTAGCTGCTGCTGCCCTCTAAAACTACTATTACTGCTACTGATGCTACTACTGTGTGTGTGTGTGTGTGTGTGTGTGTGTGTGTCCAGGTGGCAGAGCGGAGGCCTGTGTCAGTCGTGGTCCTCCTCAGGCCCTGCTGAGACCCACAGACAGTCTGAAACACCTTCCTGTCCAGATCCCTCATCGCCGGGACGTCGCACACAACAGACTGGCCCTGCCTGCAGCAGGTGGGACGGGACGAGTGTGTGTGTGTGTGTGTGTGTGTGTGTGTGTGTGTGTGTGTGTGTGTGTGTGAGTGAGGTTCCTGCACAGGTTTAGAAACTCTCTAAGGCTGCGTTCACACCTCAGAATTTCATGCTCAGTTCTGAGTTGCTGCTCATATCTGATTTGTTTGGATGACTGTTCACATTTATTCTACAGTGTTACCCATCTGATACGATATGAACTGACAGAGAACTGAGCAGAATAACAATAACAATTTGGAAAATGAAGGTTGTTCAGTCCTGATACACATGGCTGCTCATTTTATGTCGTCTTAGATCTACTGTGGTTTTATTATATTATTATATTAGTTGTAGTGCAGAATACTCTCCAGCTATAGAGTGATATGGTCTAGGTCATTTTGCCCAATCACTATCAGCAGAAAACATGTTCAGCACTGACCAAAGTCTTCAAGTCTTCAAATTCAGTGACCAAGTTGAGGGAAAAGTCTGGCTTTTGAAATGGAAAATGTTTTGGAACCTTGGTGTGTGTGTGTGTGTGTGTGTGTGTATTACTTCTGATTTACTACTACCAGTGAGAGTAATAATAACAATAATACAACTAATTTATATAGCACTTATTGAAAAGCAGGGTTTACAAAGTGCTTTACATGAAGGAATACAAAACAAGCAAGAGAAAACACATTAAAAGCAGAATAAATTGATGCATATAATTAAATCAGTTAACACACAAGATTAAAAGTGGGCAATTACATAAAAGCAAGTCTATAAAAGTGTGTTGTAAGAATTGATTTAAAAGATAATACTAACTTAGAAAACCTAAGTTCCTCAAGACAAGGTTTCAGCAGGTAGAAGCACACTGTGATAATGCACTTTATAGAAAGTAATAAACACATAATGTAGCTGACCTTTTTTGTGTGTTGCCAGGTCTGACCTGTATCCACCAGAGAGGAGGAGGAGGAGGAGGAGGAGGAGGAGGAGAGGAGTGTATCTGTGTTGTCCAGCTGACGGAGGCAGGAGACATTTTCTACCAGATCCTGGAGCCTCAGCAGGCGGAGAGCGACTCGACCGGACCGGCGGGACGGGAGGAGGAACCGCCTCAAACGGGCTCTTCGCAAGCTTCAAGACCGAAGGAAATCACAACATCTGAGAGGAGAACAGCAGAACGGCCGTCACAACCGGCCTCTCCGCGGCTGCATTTGATATCGGACACTTCTAGCGAGGAGGACGTCATCGGGCCGACTCAGGGGGCGACGCTGCGGGACTTTGTAGCCGAAACACAAGAGAGCGAGCGCCGGTCTCCGAGAAAAAGCAGGACGGTCGTGTATTCGTCCGATTCTTCCTCAGAGGACTCGGGGTTGGAAGGGAAGCGTCGCAGCTTGAAGCGTTTGGGACTGCAGGTTGTTGTCAACGACGAGCCAGAACTGGATCGGACCGGTTTACTGGACACCAGAGAGACGAACCTGACCGATAATACCGAGGAAGCTGCCGCTCATCAGCCGGTGGAGGAAAACATCAGCGGCGCCGGCAGGTCGAGTCGCATCGATCCCTCCGAGAGACGGGGTCCGGCGAAACCGAGCGACGGCGCTCTCGTCACGTGGAAACGTTGGCTCCAGAAACTGATGCAGAAGAGCCGCGACAACAAGCCCCGCCCCCGCCACCTGCAGCACCGCACCGTCCAAACCAAACAGATCCTGGGCCTGTCGGACGGCGGAGGGCGAGACCCGGGGGACGAGGAGCGGCTGCGGGGCCTGAGGCGGGATCTGAGGGAGTGCATGGCCAGAGGCTCGCTGCCGGTTCACGGCGCCACCCGCCTCCGGCCGTTGGAGACGGTGCCGGTGCCGAACCCGGTGGACGCCGAGGCCTGGTCCGACGAGCTGAGCCGCCGCCTGACCGTGTCCTGGCAGAGCGACGAGCGGTGGAAGAGCTGGTGGGAGGAGCGGCTGGGGTTGAACCGGGACGAGAAGGTGGAGGCGCTGAGGAGGAAGAGGAGGCGGCAGAAGGAGGCGAAGAGGGCCGGCCGCCGCCTGGAACTCTCCGGCAGCTTCACCTCGTCCGTCAGCTACCAGTCGGAGATGGACGACTTCTCCGATTCGATGGGCTGGTCCTCCGCGGCGAGTCAGGGGGCGTGGTCGGACACCGAAGGGTTCTTGTCCCGGTTGGACATCTGGTCTGAGCCCGGGACGCCGAGAGCCGTGACGCCCGTACCCGTGACGCCCGTACCAGTGACGCCCGTACCCGTGACGCCCGTACCCCTGACGCCCGGCGCCACGCCGACCGCCACACCGACCGCTACGCCTCAGAAGCGGCATCAGCAGCCCGCTCAGCGGCTGCAGTCTCCTCCCGGCGGCTCCCGCTCGCTCTCCCAGACGCCCCGGCCCGACTCCACCCCGGCAGCCATTTTGACTCAGCGGAAGGCCAAGCGTCCGTTGGCGGACTACCTCAGTTCTCTGTTTGCGTCTCAGGTACGTTACGCAGTGTGTTTGTTCTGTTCTTCTCTGTGACGAGGTGTGATGACATTCAGCCAATTCATTCATGTCTCCATTTGGTCTTTTTTTTGTTGTTTTTTCTTTATCTTTTGGGTTGAGATGTTTTATAAGACTCTTGAGGTTTCTTTGTCTCACTCACACAGCTTGTATAGGCTCTGGCGGCCATGTTGGAGGTCCTCAGCTCTGTGAACAGCTGACTGTGTTTCTGTCGTCTCAACAGAATTGAACAGACGGTTAATTTCTGTCTGTTTCTGACTGAACTGATCATTTCATCACTGATCCATCTGATTGATTTAGTGTTTAGATAATGTCAGCTTGTTAGCTAGCTAACCATAGCATCTGGTCAGCTAACATCACTGTCTTGTTGTTAACACATCTGATTAGCACACTAGCTAACGTAGCTAGTAGCAGCTAGCGTTAGCGTGTTCGCATTAACATCAGTGTGTTTGCCGGCTAGTTAGCTAGCTAACAGTTTGTTCAGGTTAACTGAGCTGACTCTTCTCAAGCTACAACTCAGAGTGTTTTGGAGTAGAGACTAGGGCTAAAGACAAGACAGTTTACTGTGTCACAGTAACCAAATCCACCTTATCACACTATTCACTTTTACTGAGAACGTTACTGAATGGATCTACAGCCACACCACAACAAGCTGACTCAGCTGCTCTCTGCTTCTAGCTGCTTGTTATACAGTCACATCAGATAATACATTGTGCTGTAGTGTGTGATGGCAGCACAGCATATGATATACAGTATATTGACTGTGTGTCATATCTTTGCTTATTGTGATGAAAGTTATATCATGTTGTGTTACATCGTTTCAGCACGAGACACCAATCGACACTGTCAGTCAACAGAAAATTCATCAATTATCATTTTGATAATCGATTAATCATTTTAGTCATTTATCAGTAAAAATAACAAACATTTGCTGGTTACAGCTTCACAAATGCTAAGATTTGCTGCTTTTCTCCATTTCATATCATTTTTGAATATTTTGGGTCTTTCTTTGCTGCTGGTCAGACTCACTTTGGCCTCTGTGACTTGTGATTGGCATTTGTCGTTATTTTTAAATGATTAATCAAAAAAATGATTCATAGATTCATTGATAATGACAATAAGCCCTAATGTGATGATGAGGTTGCGTTGTGTTTTCCCAGGAGCCCTTGCAGCAGCAGAGCTACTTCCTGGAGGAGGGCAGCCTGGACCTGGAGCCGCCGCTCGCCGCCTCCTCCCAGCTCCACGCCGCCCAGCCCGGCTTCCACAGGAGCCTCAGGACGGAAATGTCCCAGGATGCTTTGCCCAGAATGAGTCTCTCCCAGTCTCTCTCCTTTTCCCAGGGTTCACAGGGGCGACCGGGGCCGTCGCAGTCGTCGCAGCCCAAGAAGAAGAAGTCTCGTATGGGATTTTGATTCGTTCTTTCGTCTGTCCGTCACACGTCTCAGACAGCGCTGAGCGGATTTCGACAAAACCTGGGGAAATGATTCACCTCACCACAGCGGTCAGGATCAGAACGGAGCGACTGAACAACAGCAGTAAAGGTTTCAGCGCTCCGGACGTCCCGCCACCCAAAGGATGCCCAGGGCGAGTCGCTCCCAGGTCGCTTTGTGTCCGGTCTTCAGGCTCGAGTCGGACTGTCTGACACTATAACTCAACACGTCGTCTTTTACGGATTCTGATTGGTGCTTTTGTTTCTGGGAAGGTTTTTCTTTGGATTTCCTGCTGTTACACAGAACACAAAAACAAATGGAAGTGGGGAGACGAGATTTGAGAATATTTCCGTAGTTTTCCTGCAATTCCAAACCTTTTCAAGGCCTGGAAATTATCATATTCATTTTCTATATTTTCCCAACCTTAGTGAATTATGCTCAGCCGGGTCCCGCTGCCCCGACCCCTCTGTCCAAAAGACCCGATCACAAACTGACAGACTTATTTTATCTTACCGTATATCCAGACTTATCAAACTTATTTTAGGATTTTTACTTACTGCACTGGCAGATCATTTTACCGGTTTCAACAAGTCACTTTCTTATTTTCAGGATAATGTAACTTGTTTCAGGACTTTTACTTTGAAATTGTCTTGGAGAAAGTTTCTTGTTTCCAGATTTTCTTCATTGTTTTATGATGATTTCTTGACAGAAGTCATATTGACATGAATCAAGTGAAATTTATTGAAACCAGCAGATTATCTGCCAGAGCAGTGAGAGAATTTGACTAAAAATATCATGAAACCAGACATCAGTCAGTTGAGCTCATCCTTCCTCCAGCACTGTGCAGCTGTCAAGATCTGCCTCTTCCACATGTGATTTTCACCAGGACGTTCACAGTGGATCTACTGCAGGATTCCCTACCTGGAATGTAACTGTGAAACATGAACATGAAAAAGTAGGATCTAATCGAGGGGGAAAGGACGGGACTGTCCCGTCACAGGACCCTGATCCCGTCTGAGCACGGCGCTCTGAAGCTGCTGAAGGTCGGAGGAGGAGGAGGAGGAGGAGGAGGAAGATGAACAGATTTGGTAGGAGCAAGATGGATTTATTACGATTTCTTGATGTGTGGCTTCATCTGCTGTGTTGACATCCTGAGTGTCTGTGTGCCTTCTTAATGATAATATTCCTAAGGTGTGTGTGTGTGAGAGAGAGAGAGAGAGAGATGTGTGAGATATTGTTGTGAGAGATATTTGGGACATTAAATGAGTTTTTGTTCCAGCCAGTCACTGTGGCTGCTGGATGTTTCTGTTGATGTGCGTTCACACTGCAGCCGCTCAGCTGAGGAGTCGCTGTGTTCAGACCGGCGCTCCCATCACAACAGACTGTAGACCACCAGTCAGTCTGGACCGCCAGTCGGTCTGGACCGCCAGTCGGTCTGGACCGCCAGTCGGTCTGGACCGCCAGTCGGTCTGGACCGCCAGTCGGTCTGGACCGCCAGTCGGTCTGGACCACCAGTCGGTCTGGACCGCCAGTCGGTCTGGACCGCCAGTCGGTCTGGCCCACCAGACTGAACGTTCTGTTCTTCATTCTCTTAAAGGTCAACACCAAGGTTATATATTGTAAAGTAAAACTAGAGCTGGGCCGTATGGTCGAAATCGATATCACGATAAGGATATTTTATCAATATCAATATATATCATGATGTGGCTTACGTATGCAAAATCACGTTAAATAATCAAATGAATGTTCATCCCATTGAGCCGAATGGTAATGTTAGGTGTGATAAATAATATCAAATAATATTCCTTAAAATGCTTCATACCTCATTTTGTCAGAGTTTTTAAATAACATGAGCTTGTTCTCATCAGCAGGATTGTGTCATGATTTCCCCAAAATCACCACATCATCACCACATGATTCACTGAAAGACCAGAAACCAGAATATTGAATTATCGCCCAGCTCTAAATAAAACTCAGATGAAAAAGGCATTTAAACCCTATTGTAAACTGAGGTAGAAATAAAAACTTAAAGACTTTGTGAAAAGACTGAAAGTGAACTACATGTCGTCTACATGCAAAAACTAAAAACAATCATCCTGCTCCGGACACCGGCCGAGTCTCTGCAGGAGATGAACCGACTTGCTGTGTGAACCTGAACGCACCGTCAGCTCAGTTCAGAAGAGAGAGAGAGAGAGAGAGAGAGGAGAAGTTCTCTAGAGGACAGACTCCCGGCCTCGGACCAGAGGTGTCATTAAGCACCTGCAGGATCCTCAGAGGTCTGGGATCAAATGAAATAAAATATCCTTCTCATATGGATAAAAATCCAGGTGTGAACATGGAGCTGTATTTATAAAAATGTCTATTTTTGTATGTTTATTAGACTAAAACTTTTATTTTTACATACCAGAAGCAGGATTTATTTTTTTTAGTTGAATAAGTGTTTGTGTGTGTTTGTGTGTGTGTGTGTGTCCTGCTCCTTGGGGAACAGTGTGTGTGTGACCATGCAGTTATGCAGGATTGTGTTGATTGTGAAATATTTGCATAATTCAGAGAGCAGGACTTGGTGTTGGTGGAAATGTTTTAATTCCTACACCGGTTCTCAGACTGTTTGATCTGTTGGTTTGGTAAATGAATGAAATGAAATTCATCACATCTCGTGTGATAAACATGTGTGTGTGTGTGTGTGTGTGTGTGTGTGTGTGTGTGTGTGTGAGACATTCATACATCTGCTTTTCTAAACAGCATCAAACCACTCAGCTGACTGCCTCAATAAAAATACATATCAATTAACAGAAAGCTTGAGTTCTCATTATAAAAGACCGACATTATGAAGCTTTTCAGTCGTTTTTCAGTCAGTATTAACATCCAAACCTCTGCTGCTGGGTCTGGTCACCTGACCTGAGCTGGGGGCGGGGCTTTGGAAATAAACCTGCTGTATAATCCTCCTGTAATCTGTTTCTGCATCATGAGGTTCAAATCCTGCAGGAGGAAAAGTGTTCGCTGCTGCTGTGAAAACCTCCAGATAGAGTCTGATTTTCAGCAGTGGAAAAACTCCTCAAATCCTTTACTGAAGTAAAAGTATCAACACCATAATGGGAAAATACTTCATTCAAAGTAGAAGTCCTGCATTCAAAAGTTTACTTCAGTAAAAGATATAGAAGTATTATCAGTAAAATGTAGTGAAGTATGAAAAGTAAAAGTCGTCATTCTGTCAGAGTTAAATTATTGAAGCATGAACCTGTCAGAAGTATTTTAATGTTGTCGGTCTAACTGCTCCAGATACTGTTGGAGTTTAAACTCTAACAATGCAACATGTTTTATGAGCTTATCGTATGTTTTGCGTGTAAAACCTTATTCTGCAAAGTAACTAGTAACTCCAGCTGGCAGATAGATGTAGAGGAGGAAGAAGAACAAGATTTCCCTACATTATTGGTAATAATCACTCTGGGAATAAAGAATAAGGTTGAGAGTCAAACAGAAAAAAAGACAGACAACAAATTAAAAATAAGATTTTTTATAAGATTTTTTTTTCTTCAATACAGCTGACAAAAGAATAAATAAGTTAATATCTACAAAGAACTATTCACAGTATTTTTTTTTTTTTACATTATTTACAGTTTTACACGTTTTTGTATCAACAGTTTTTTTACATTTTGTGAAATTTTTTAGGCATTTTTTTGTGACGCTCGGTCAGTATTATTTGTTCCGTACAACATTCCCTCCCAACAATTCAAAACACTTTAAACTTTACGCTACATCCTAAGTTGGCAATTTTTAAATTCAACACACATCCACAACACACACACACACACACACACACTGTAAGATCTGATCTGAACACCATGCAGACACGGTCCTGTCTGGTCTCAGGCTCGCTCGACGCTGAAGGGAAACTTTGACTCTTAAATGTTCAGGTCGGAGAACCGGAGGGTCGCCGGTTCGGATCCCACTCCGGGCGGGACGGTGTCGGCGGGGAAAGCGAAGGAGCGACACCCTCGCCTTCCTCGGCAGCTTCTGTTTTGCGCCCGTGAGCAAGGCACTTCACCCCCGAGCTGCCCGAGTCCAGACTGACTAACAAACCAGGACATTGGAGGTCAAAGTTTCCCTTCCTCCCTCACCAGCAGGCACAAACTGTTAGCCTCCGCTCCCCCATCCGATGATATAACACTCGTAATGAAAAAAAAAAAGAACAAAAAAGAAACCTGTGCAAATTGTAGTCCAGGGACACGCTCTCCCTGTCCGTAATAAAACAGTCTTGGATTCATAACAGTCAAAACAACGGCGTTCTGTTTTAGAAGAAACACCAAATTTTTTTGGCAAAGCACCGTCTTGTCGGCAGCGTTACAGTTCAGAGTTCAGAGTGATGTCCGGCCGTCCGGGATTTATTCAGCGGGCCGAAACACTGTGCGGTTCAAACCGGCCCGGCGGAGGTACGGCAGCTCGCCGGACGCACCGGGCCTCTGCTGACCGAAGAGCTTATCCGCCAAAAAGTTGGTCTGTTCCTTTAAATCTAGCGGCCTGGAATGTGACACCGACTGTGAAAACTGTGAAAACACCTAGTGACTAAAACAAGTCCAACACAACTAACCAGGAAGAGTCCAGATTTTTCAGCTGCCAGTTTTGTGCGATTCCCACCCCCCCACCCCTCCAGCACCCGTCCCGCGCCGGAGCGTCTGTCTGAGGTTACAGTATGCCGATGAGCCGACGGGACCTCTCCTCTGTGACTACATAATAAATTAAGATATTAGCGAAATAGTTAAATAGGAAGGTGAAGGACAGGCACGGTGCGGCGTGGCGGAGGTCTCAGGGCGCCAGGTGGCGGCGGTGGGTCTGGCGGCGGAGGTGGAGCGGGAAGTACGGGCCGTCGGCGTCGCTGCCCGGAGAGCTGCTCAGACTCTCCTCCCCCGAACTCATGTCCTCACACGAGTCCTCACTGCAAACACACACACACACACACATCAGCTTCTCTGTTCACAGTACAGTGCAAGACAAGATACTTATCATGAGAGCTGGGCGATATGGTTGAAATCAATATCATGATAATCAAGGTTTTTTATCTATATCAATATATGATGTCAAAAAAACTGACATTTTCAAATAATATTCCTTTAATTTTTCCTCATTTTCTCAGAATTTAAAATAAAATGAGCTTGTTGTCAGTTTAAACAGCAGGATTGTGGATCAGGATATTCTAAAAATCACCATATCATCACCATAATAATAATATTGAATTATCCCCCAGCCCTGTTTATCACTATACACATGTACATTTAGCAAGAGGAGAAAGAAAGAAAGAAAGAAAGAAAGGATGGTGAGAGAAAGAAAAGGGAGAGAGAGGGAAGCAGAAACATGTTGATCCTTGTGAAGCCGTTTTGTGAACAGTTTGAAATCTGCACTCTGCACCTAAAACATGGCTGACTGTTTCTAAATTCATCCGGGACGCCACTTTTTCAAGTCGTGGATCTCGTGTCCCGGCTAGTTCGAGTCGAGTCGAGTCGAGTCAGGTGTGTGTCGGTCAGCTGCGTGTCTGCGTGTGTTTGGCGTGAAATTCCCTCATAATTCGCCCACGCAGAACTTGGCTTGAGAAAGTTTCCATAATACGAACGCTGGATCTGCTTCTGTTTTCAGTCTGAATTAATTTTAAAGTCCTAGTTACATCCTAATGTTTCCCTGTGGGCTGATCAGTGTTTAATCTTCCCTTCATTACAGCCGTGTGCCGATACGTTTGTTTTGTTCCTTTTATTTTTTTTAAACAGTGACTTTAAGAAAAGTGCCAGAGGAATACAGGTTCCCTCTTCTTGTGTCATTAATTTCAATCGTTTTGCAACTGAAAAAAGTGTTCTACAAGCGTAAATGTTGTTTTATATTATTATTCTACTGTTGTGTTTTAGCTGTAGTTCAGCAGTGTGAAGTCGAGGCAGCCTGGCCTGGTGTGACGTTATGGAAACTGGTTTTCAGGGCGTGACTGAACGACTCGCATCATATCAGTCACGTCTGGGAAAACATGAGAGGCCCAGAGAGAGAGCGAGACAGACAGAGAGAGAGACAGACAGACAGAGAGACGGGTTATGACACCAGCAGGAGAGAGAGGCGTGGCTGTGTGTGACGTGGAGTTACAACAGACAAGAAACTCCGTGTTTCTCTACAGCTGGTTGCCTAAGAGGAAAAATCCTGCTGCAGGAAGACGACGCGCTGCAAAAAAATGTCACTTCATCTGGCGTCTACTTTTAAAATCCATATTTTTCAGAAAACACGGGGAAAAATCTGCCGATGGAGTGAGAGAATTTCACTTGTTACCAATCCAAATCAACTTACTTTGATGTTTTATTTTCATTCTTTTTTTTGTGAGGAGTGATCTGCCTCGTTTCAACAAGGTAGAATTAGAGTAGAAACAAGACCTGAAACGGCCTCTGCTGTCAGATTTATTTAATGAGACTCGGCCCCAGATGAAGTGACTTGTTACTTCTTACAGTGTTGGACTGAAACTGAAAGACTGCGGTGACACGGCGGGTGCGTCTCCTGGTTCCCTTTAAATGTTACGTCAGGACTGCTGGGGGTTTTCCATGTAATCTTCCCTCAGGTGGTTCTGGTTTACTGACGTTCAGACCCTGAGCAGCAGCACGTCCTCGATGGCTCTCGCTTGTCGCTGCTGATTTTTGGTTTCGCTTTTGAGAGTCAATTTTTTTTCTAACAATTGGTTTCATGCGTTCTGTAGTGTCCCGAGTGGGAATCGAACCCCCGACCCTGCCTGTGTTGGTGCCTCGTCCCGCTGGTTCTCAACCCTTTCTGGCTCATGACCCCTTTAAAACGAAGCGATGTTTACTTGCAACCAAAAAATTATTTTCCCTTTTCAGGTCGTTTCATCTGACTCATTATCATTGGAGGCAGAGAGGCTGAAAACTATTCAGTATTTCACAAGTAAAAAAAACAAAAAATCTAAAGAAATAGACACAATGATGAATTTGTATAGTAAAAATATTTTTTTTCTATCCCATAAATCATCTCGCGACCCCCCAAAATTATCTCACGGCCCTCTGGGGGGGCCCCGACACCAGGTTGAGAACCTTACCCATCTACCCACTGACAGGAGAGTTACGTTTTGGTCGTCCTGGTGGCTCAGCGGTCGCAGGAGCGAACCATGAGACCGGGACCAGGACCTTTGTCCCGTGTCACCCCTCTCTCTCTCTCTCTCCCAGTCTGTCCCGTCTCTCTCTCTCTCCCAGTCTGTCCCGTCTCTCTCTCTCCCAGTCTGTCCCGTCTCTCTCTCTCCCAATCTGTCCCGTCTCTCTCCCAGTCTGTCCCGTCTCTCTCTCTCTCCCAGTCTGTCCTCTCTCTCTCTCTCCCAGTCTGTCCTCTCTCTCTCTCTCCCAGTCTGTCCCGTCTCTCTCTCTCTCCCAGTCTGTCCCGTCTCTCTCTCTCTCTCCCAGTCTGTCCCGTCTCTCTCTCTCTCCCAGTCTGTCCTCTCTCTCTCTCTCTCTCTCTCTCCCAGTCTGTCCCCTCTCTCTCTCTCTCTCCCAGTCTGTCCTCTCTCTCTCTCTCTCCCAGTCTGTCCTCTCTCTCTCTCTCTCCCAGTCTGTCCCCGTCTCTCTCTCTCTCCCAGTCTGTCCCGTCTCTCTCTCTCCCAGTCTGTCCTCTCTCTCTCTCTCTCTCCCAGTCTGTCCCATCTCTCTCTCTCTCCCAGTCTGTCCCGTCTCTCTCTCTCTCCCAGTCTGTCCCCTCTCTCTCTCTCTCTCTCCCAGTCTGTCCCGTCTCTCTCTCTCTCCCAGTCTGTCCCGTCTCTCTCTCTCTCCCAGTCTGTCCTCTCTCTCTCTCTCTCCCAGTCTGTCCCGTCTCTCTCTCTCTCCCAGTCTGTCCCGTCTCTCTCTCTCCCAGTCTGTCCCGTCTCTCTCTCTCCCAGTCTGTCCCGTCTCTCTCTCTCTCCCAGTCTGTCCCGTCTCTCTCTCTCTCCCAGTCTGTCCTCTCTCTCTCTCTCTCCCAGTCTGTCCTCTCTCTCTCTCCCAGTCTGTCCCGTCTCTCTCTCTCTCTCCCAGTCTGTCCCCTCTCTCTCTCTCTCCCAGTCTGTCCCGTCTCTCTCTCTCTCTCCCAGTCTGTCCCGTCTCTCTCTCTCTCCCAGTCTGTCCTGTCTCTCTCTCTCCCAGTCTGTCCTCTCTCTCTCTCCCAGTCTGTCCCCTCTCTCTCTCTCTCCCAGTCTGTCCCCTCTCTCTCTCTCTCCCAGTCTGTCCCCTCTCTCTCTCTCTCCCAGTCTGTCCTCTCTCTCTCTTTCTCTCCCAGTCTGTCCCGTCTCTCTCTCTCTCCCAGTCTGTCCCGTCTCTCTCTCTCTCCCAGTCTGTCCTGTCTCTCTCTCTCTCCCAGTCTGTCCTGTCTCTCTCTCTCTCTCAGTCTGTCCCGTCTCTCTCTCTCTCCCAGTCTGTCCTGTCTCTCTCTCTCTCTCCCAGTCTGTCCCGTCTCTCTCCACTCCCCCGCTCTCTAATGAAGCGGGGGGGTCAGGCGGTCGCTCACCTCTCGCTCTCGTCCCAGCCGCCCTCGGGGATGGTGGGCAGGTCGGGCGCGCCGCAGTAGCTGCTGTGGAGGTTCTGGGCGGTCCGCCGCGACACGATCCACACCAGCTTCCTGTGGTTGGGCTTGCTGCATTCGGGCGAGGCGTAGTCCGACAGACACTTGGCCACCAGGTCACGCCAGTACAGGAGCTCGCCGTCCGCAATCTGAAACCCACCGGTACAGTTTTAGCCGACCGCGTTACCCGGACCGACTTACGGCGAGGGGAACGGGAGAATAAGCTTCAGTTTCTAGATCGGTAATGTCTGTGAGTCTCATCAACATGCGGCGCTTTCCAAAACAGGAGGAGTGCTGGGTTTAGAAGTCATGGAAACATTACGCTCAGAATAACAGGAGAATATATTGTAAGCCTTGGCCTGGGTGAACAAAATCCACTACACTGCAATTTCACTATTTTAGCAGCCAACTAAATGTTTGGAACAGAGCAGGACTCCAAATGATCGTTAGTTGTGTGAGGAGGAGACAGACGGTTAAAATGTCCCAACATCAGAGCAGGATTATAAGCGTTTAAATGTCTTTGTGCGTCTTTGTTTTGGGAGCGGAGGCTGGGCCGGCCCCGGGCTCTGGCGTCACAACACTGGACACCGCTTTACATAACAGCTGTGCTCGACACAAAAATGTTTTGGGCAGGAGTCCAGGCCGTCGGTGTGAACTGGAGACGACGTCTGGCAGGGCAGGCTGAGCCACCCCACCCCACCCCCAACACACACACACACACACACACACACACACACACAACTGGTCAGGTCAGTCTACTAAGGATAAGTAAACGCCCCTCTTCTACTGGTATTCAAAGTATGGCCACATATGGTTCAGTGTTCAATTCGCTTCCAGTTCTCCTCAGCTGCAGTCTGTTGCTGTAAAAAAGTGTCTTACACTGAGCTTAAGTTAATAACAAAGAGCCCTCTTTGTCATTAACTTAAGGACGGCGACACTAGTAAATCAGTTGTAGTTTTATGTTACACTTTTTTTGACTGTCAAAGGATTTCCTCTTTGCAAATGATCCAGGAAATTGTGAAATGATAGCAACATTTAAGCTAGTTTTTATATAATGTGATACCAGAGTTAGAGCCGTCTGAAATTAAATCCCTCCGAAAGTTTGAAATTTGCTCGTCGCACTACTGTTAGATTCTGCTTCGGTGCGTATTGCGCTGCTTCTGTCAGGATCGGTGTCTTTGTACTCGCGATAACAGATTTTAACCTCCTGCCTGGATGAGGGCTAACAGGGTTAGAAAAGAGCGCCGAGTGTTTTACCTTTAGATGTCTCTGGACATGATGTGCTATTTCCAACATGTCCTCCGACTGAACGGCTTCTATCTCCTGCCGCAGGAGGGATAACGCCAGGACGGACGGCTGGATGGAGAGAGAGAGAGAGAGAGAGACGCAGACAGAAAGAGAGAGAGAGAGGCAGGAATGCAACGAAAGCCAGACAAAGACAGGTAGAGAAGGGCAGAAATACAGGGGGAAATGGAGAAAGACAAAGAGAGATGGATGAGAAACAGGTTTAACATTTTACTTCTCATTAGTGGTTCATCAGGCTGTAGACCTGCTGTAGTTGAGTGAATTCCTACCTTGGCTTTAGAGAAGGAGATCCGACACAGACAGGCTTTGAGCTGAGCCTCCAGTTTATCGAGGCTCAGAGTCTCCTTCCTGTCAGAAAAACCACAGGAAAATTTATTAGATCAGAGACTTGGTTAAATTGCATGTTCAGATTATTAACATTTTTCTGAGAGATCCTCTTCTTAACTGAGACGAACAACAGCTGGTATATCATACTGATGAATGGAACAAACGGTGTAACCAAAACCTGACGTGAACTGTAGTTATAAACCAAAGGAAAAGAACGGAGAGTATTTTAAAAACAATGTTATCTGCTGGCGTTATGTAAGAGAGGGGCGTTTGTGACGGTGGCAGCCGGCAGCAAATCTTATCAGTGCAGCTCAGTCTGACATTGGAGGCGATTGATAATTCACCACTGCTCTACTTAGAGTGAGTTGGCCTGCTATGATAAACAAAGTGTTCGAGCCCCCGGCCTTCAAATCGTGAGAAAATCTTTATTTTATTCTCATTGAGCGCCGGCACTTTCTTTAAAACATGTTTGGAGCGCTGAGAAACAAAGTAGAGGAAAAGTTGTGTCAACATGTAGAGCGATTCACATCAAGTTCAAATATTTCTTTTAAAAATGTGATGATGTGTGCTTCCCCCCCCCTCCCCTGTGTGCTTCTATTGGTCACAACCTGTTATTCAAGTTCAGCAGAAAACACAATCTCAGGGATTGTTGTCTCTAAATAAAGACCGACTCTGATGCCGGCCGTCAAAAACATATCAAGTGGTGACATCACTGCACAGCTCCTGTTGTCCCGGGTCATGTGTGCCAGTATGAACTTATGTCCCTATATCAGTATGTTTCAGTGAGGTTACATGTACTCAGTCTGGGCCCCCCACCAGTATAACCCCCCTCTAAACATTAGACGCCAGCTCGTTTCTCTACTGGAAGGACTGTGTGCCTCTCCTCCTCACCTGTCTGTGCAGTGGGACAGGGCTATCTGGTGGTACAGGTGCAGAAAGGTTAAGGCGGTGACGGCTTTGGACTTGAAGTCGAGCTTCTCGGCGACGATCTTCTCCATGCGGCTGAGGTCGGACACGGTGAACTTGCACTGTCCGATGCGGATGAGCTCGTCGGTGGAAGACAAGTCGCACTCTTCCTCCGTCACTCTGGCCGCCATGTGGAGGCAGCTGAGGCTGACGCAGGGCAGGTGCTTGGGCTGGATCTGGGGGGGGGGCGAGGCGAGGACACACACGTTACAGACTGCAAGACGGGACGGAAACACGACTTACTCGGTAGGTGGGTTCACACTGTAATGTATAATTTGACGTTGAATCTTTCAGCCAAAAAATCGAATTATGGATTTGTGAACTCTATTGCTTCTCAGTTGTTAAAATGACACTGTAAGACTTGTGTGTTTTTATTTTTCAGTGTACGGTGCCAAAACCTGTCACGGGACACTGTTAAAAACGGTCTAAAAATGTCAGCCGGTGTTACCTGTAAACTAGTCTTACCCTCATCATGGCGAGGAATCTGTCCAGCAGGTTGACAGCCAGGACGAACGTCTGGGTGCTGTAACCGAAGAAACTGGTCAGGCTCCACAGATCCTCCACTTTGGCGTCTCTGCACTTCGCTGAGATCCGACTGTCATTCTGCAAAATAAACGCACGTTACTTACATGTAGGGATCTTAGCAGAAATGGTATTAAGAGTTCAAAAGTTAGCTTGTCATGCCAGAAAAAGGGGGGGTCAAGACTGTGCAGTGCATCAAAGCAGGAGCAAGGAATAGAATTAAAGCGTGACCGAAAAACTGAGGACAAATGGCGCCCGGAAAGACTGTTGATAAATTTACCTTTGCCCAAATTTACAGCTGCAATAAATATGATTTTATAGTGATTTTGAGATACTGTTTTAATGTCAACAGAATCCACTGTGTTCCCTGCAAACTTCATGTCAGCAAACAATACATCCGCACAAGGGTTTGGAGTGAAAGTGAGTTTATCTGAAGCAGGAGGGTCGGGGCCTGCTCACCTGTGCGGTGGACTCGATGAGGCTCAGCCCCGTCTCCTTGGGAAGATAATAAACCTCCTGCTCATAATTGGCCCTCAGCTCCTTCATCAGTTTCAAGGCGTCCATGTCTCCACCGGCGCTGGAGGGAGGGATCTGTTGTTTCGGCACAGTATCTTCACTGCCAAAACACAGGAAATAGCAAAGTCATTACAGATTATTAAAAAGGTACACAGGAGAGGTGGCATATTACCCCACATTTTAGCTTCACTTTTTTTGGGTTCCAGTGCCGTTTAAAGATTGATTTTACAATTGTATTGATCATCTTGAAGGTTCATTTTGGACCAGTTGCTTTACCTACTTGAACACGTCTGTATTTTTTTGCTGCGTTTTTGAATATTGCTTTACAATTCTATGCATTTGCTCTTTATTATTTTATGTTCCCCTATATATATATCTATTGCAAGCATGTTTATTTATATTCAAAAGCACTTTGTAATTCTGTTTCTATATAAATATTATTATTATTACACTGGCCTACATTTGCTCTCGGCCCATAGGGGTCAGTGCCAACCCCCCCCCTCCCCCCCTCCTCCTCCTCTCAGCTGGGATCTGGTGTCAGGTTTCCTTGGTTAACGCCTTCTCAACACTACACCAAAAACAACTGCTTTTCCGAGGTTATATCTGCTAACAAACCACCTAAAGTACATAAAAACATAATGTAGACGGCTGGAAAATCTGTATTTTGTCGTTGAGTGTTAATGGAGAAAGCCAACCGAAGCTAACGGCAGCGTTTTAAATCCCGTCTGATCGGAGCGGGGGAGGGGCTGGGCTTTTTTTTTTTTTTTAATTCTTCAAACGTTAACTGTAATTTAATACAACCGATCAACGCAAAATTACATGTTATATCGATTATGCACATGTAATAACTCGACTGAAGCTGTTTCCGTTGTGTTTTTCTTGTGAACACCGTGTGAAACCCTCTGGGCTGGAAAAGGGGGACGGATCCAATGGATACCAACAACAACAGACAAGAACAACACCGGAGAGATGGGCGAAATTATACATGCATTCAAAAATAATGCTTCTGAATCACAAAAACAAGCGAAAGGAAACCCGAACCGCCGCTGGTTCTGCTGTGTATTCCTGCAGAGATTAAAACCAGAACCCAGGAAGAAAAATAGAAATCTTACTGAATACGATTTTAAGTGTCGATTGTGTGATTTCTGTCGAAAGTATGTCATGACAAAACATATATACACCAGAAAAAGACACGTATTAATCAAGTTTTGATTATCTGTATTGTTAATTAAGGTTATAAGTTATAGTCCCGTCGTCGACCGTTCTCTTTCGTCCTGTCTGCTTTCTTCCCGTTTCTCTTCTCTAAGTTAACGTTAGCAGAAACAAAGGCAGTCGAGGTAAAATCTGTCAAAAAAATTTAACAAGATTTTATAATTGTTTACCTGTAATTGCAAGTTAAATCCACATATCTGTTGTCTTCCTCTGTCTGTTCCTTGGTTTCTCCTCTACTGTATCTTTCTCTCTCCTTTCTCTCTTTTCTCTCTTTTGTTGATGTTCACAACGCGCACGCCCACACGCTGACGTCTGGAGGCAGTAGCCAATCACAGGTTCGGATTGACGAACAGGAACCGCCTCCTCTGGGGTTTAACGCTTCAAATTAACGCTTAAACGTTATTTTTTTATACCGTTTCGACTTCATTTTTTGCATAAAAGTCAGCGAAATCGTACTTTGTGCTGATCACGTATTTGTAATCAAGCTATAAATGACACTGAAACGGAAGTGCAAAGTAACATTCGGTAACGTTACATGAGACGATCCCCCTCATATTGATGTCTCCACCAGCCAATCAGCGACTCCCATTTTGGTACGTTCAAATAGTCCGCCCAAAATGAGAGTTTTTAATTGGCTCCTGGCTGTACAGCTCTTGGACGTCATCTCAGCATTACGTAGTCATTTTTCATTGTGACTTTGTTGAATTATTTTAATAAAATATGTACACATAATAATGAGAAATAAGGGAAATGTGTGGCAAATTAATATGAGATACAAGTGGGTGTAGAATCATGTCCTCACTCCAGTTTGGATGTTGTTACTGTGGTAACAAAGGGCATAAAAAACTGTTTGATACCAATTAATATGATGTAGGTCAGCCTTTAAAGGTGGATAAACTCTATTCTGCAGATAGCGTAGTTGGTAAACTGAGTTTAGGTCGGTTTAACTTCCACTACATCCCTTAATAAAACATATACATATCCTATTTTATAAGTACATAAGACGGATGTTTTTTCTCAGTCAGGAACAGGGGTTGTAATGAACTTCAGATTCAGATTCAGATTTTATTTCCTCCAGACCACACATCGTGGTATGGAGTACAAACATAAAACAAAACATTCCCTTATCTATTATACTCTTGTAATGGTAAGCCAAGGGATCCATAAAATTTAGTGATTTATTGACTGGCTGTTGATTAAAAACCCCAAAGCAAAAGTGAAATGTTACATCAGCTCTTCTTCCTGTTAAGCCCACTGTAGGCTGATGGTAAAAAAAGAAAAATAATAATTCACTGCAGAAGTGTGAGTATTTACCGTGACAGCCTCTTCATACATAGTTCCAGAGGAACCACCTTACCTAAATTGACATTACGCAAACAAATCGTAAAAGATTCAGTTATGCCACAGAAAAGGTGACACAGCAGTCAGTGAGAAAGTCATAGGAATTGCCTAATGTGACCTGCCTGATGAAAAGGAACTATAGTAATCCGATGATATATTTCAGGGGGATATACTGTCAAATATCGCAGCAAAACTCCCTCCTGTAATATAATAGTGATACCAGAGGAGATACAAATACCATAAAGTAGGGCCAGGTCAGTATAAACTCATTATTGGGTACCGTACCATAGACAGCGTTTAAGACTTTACAGGAATATTATAGGAGTGTTTACAGGGACATTATAGTAATATTAGAGCGATATAAAGGAGAATAAAGAGAGAGACGATTGTTTTGTGTTCTCGCTCTGGCTGCAGGTGGGCGGAGCCTCTGTCTCTCTCTTCCCCCCAGTCCCCTCCTCGGAAGTAGACGCATCAGTCTATATTCCGTTCTTTTATTTTTATATATTTTTGAAAAGACCCCTTTTCCCCCAAAAGTAGAAACATGGACGCCAAGATGGACAACTAAACTAAAGGACGGGACCCCGATTCTACCCCTTTGTTTTTCCTGGAATTTAGTGGACCGGATGAAATCCAACTGTGGTTTTCGCCGCTGCGCAGGGGAGGTAAGGCTTGGGGCTCCGTCTACTTGCTGGAATTGAGACGGCCCTTTAAATGTCCCTACCATTAGCTAACGCAACCGTTATCGTAAACACACTCAAACGTAATCTTTTATGACACCAACCAAGGGCAGTGACCCACATTTCGTTGTTTTTATGTAATATTATGTCAATATTTTGCGCAGTGATTTCAAATAGCATCTTAATTTGCGGACGACGTCACGCCAGCTAGCTAGTTGTTAGCGACGCTAGGTAAAAGGTATCTTAAGTTAAGTTCTGTTCCGGGGAATAGTCGGAGCCGGGGTTATGGAAGGGAACCGTGTCGCTTGTGGAAAAACCTCTGAAGGGCCGGAGCTAGCCTCGGGGGTTTTCCTGACGGGGCTCCAGGGGGTTCCTGACAAAACAAGGAGCAGTTTAGTTTCACTATTACTTCATTCTTTAGCCGATAGCCCAGCGACAGAATGTATAAGAATGACTGTTTTGATTATGAGTTTCACTGTCTCCACTATTCCCTCCCCATCTACAGTTATAATATAGACTATTATGCAACTCTTTGCTAAATCATAACTAAAGCACAAAAGTCTGTTCAGATCTGTGGTCTGTTTGGGGGTCCATGACATGAAAAATGTGGGTACTGGGCTGCTGCTAGCAACTGTCAACATGTTCAGCGGCCTGTCCAAAACACAAGGGACATTTACAAACTTATAATCACCGATACTGCTTTTAATCATAATCTGGCCTCTGAAACTCCTCTGTTAGCTTTGCACACAAAGGACTTTGTTCCAGTTGTCAGTCCCCATGGCTGCAGGGGGAAGAATTAGCTGTTAGCACCGCAGGACACATTCCCATGTATCATCACTCCAGCCGTCACTAGCCTGTTTGTCTACTCCAGTAGATTGCATAAGAGCACTTTATAAACAGTCCTGTCTCAAACTGCTCTCCATTATAACCCTGGCCAGGAAAACTTCCTGCATTAGCTTCATATACACAGATTTCCTCCCATTTGTCAAACCTCCAAGCAGAAGGAAATATTTCCTCCACTGCCTTTTTAGATTTTCATGCATCATCACTTTAACATTTGCCTGCTCCAGTGAGTTTGCACATCTCTCTTGCTGCTCTCCACATTTTACTGATTACATGCAAGTGTGCCTACCTCCCACGCCCCATTTTAATCCCTCATAGTGTTCGTACCACTGCTGAACAGCTGTTTGTTAATGCTGTTAAAATGCTGCTACGTGCAACACCAGCTGGACTTTGGTAAGTTTTGGCTGTTCCTGGCGAGATGGGCTACTCTGTCAGTCACATTATAAACATTTACGCAATGAAAAGTCTGTTAGGAAATGTGCACTACAGCGACTGCACTGTATGCTGGTTGTTGCACATAGTGGTTAAATGCTTTATGTGTCTATTTCACTGTTAGAGGTCTATTGTTGTGCACCATGTGTGTCCGTTTGTACTGTACTACTGTGTCAGTTGTTGATATGTCACCGAGACTAACTTCCTGAACCTGTGTTTTACCTGATGGTGCCTCCCCTGACCCCCCTGTCGTCTGGTCCTCCTCTGCAGGTAGCTGTATCCAGTGGGGAGGTAGGCTCGACCAGGGCAGGTAGTCATGAAGTTTGCCGAACCCTGGGAACGCCAGAGGCTGTCTTTTCTTCTGGAAAAGGCCGCCTCTAGGGAAGCCAAGATGTGGAGAGTCTACATGCCAAAGAAGACCTCCTCACAGGTCAGCAGTTACCTCTGGGTGCCTTCTTAACGGGTTGATTGATTAATTGATTGAATCATTGACTGACAGTACATGTCAACACGATAAAAGGTTTTGTTCCAAAGCGGAGTTTAGGTTGGAAAGAGAGTTTTGAAAAACCAGAAATCTCAGCAGCTGGCCGAGTAATCATTGAGTTATTAGTATTGATCAACAAGCCTATCAACCCCTCTCAGATATATTATTGGTCATTTTGTGTTATGAGGTAGTAAAAATCTTACTTATTGCCTCTTTAAAGGAAAAGTCCACCCTAAAACACTGTTAACACTGATAAAAAACGGCTATTGGCGATGTCACGTTGATATTTCCAGCAGCTACAATGGAGTTCAATAAGGGAAAAATTTTCAGCGATCTAAAACAGCTGAGAGTCTGCAGGTTTTTGTTCCAACCAAACTTAAGATGAAGGTTGTTAATCAGTGCGGTGTAGTTTTTGGTTGGAGTGAAAACCTGCAGACTCTCGGCCCTCCACGGCACACGGGTGGAGACTCCTGATCCAAAACATCAGCGGTAAACGTCAGGTTTTGGTGTCAGTCCCTCAGAATCAAAGAGCGAGGGCTTCTTTCTAGAGCCGCCATTTTGCACCGAGAGACGTTCAACAATCATACAGGGAGAAATCCATCGTAGAAGAGGAGAGAGACCAGAATGCACTGCAGCAGAGAGACAGGTTGGGGTTTGAGTAAGGGGGAGACTCTCACTTTTTCTTCACTGGAAAAACTCTCGCTCTCTTGTCGTTACTGTAATCACTCTCTCCACCGACACGTAAAACTCAGTCCAGGCGAGTTCTCTGGGGGTTGTCGAAAGGCATTCTGGGAAACGTAGGAAATCAGTAACTGAAGTAGACGTAGAAGAGGCAGGTTGAAGGAAAGTGGGTTCACCAAAGAAGTAAAATACAACACTTAATATGAATAAATAATATAAAATAACTCCTGGAATCAATTGAACATCACAGATTGGTGATATATAACAGTAACAGTGGAAGAGGAAATTTCCCTTTTTAAAAGGTTTAGCTGACACTCACACTCACACAACAACAAGTGTGTTATTTTTGGATTGGAAAGTGTGAATTGTGTGTGTTCCCAGTCCTGGTACTCCAAAGTACATTAGAACAGATAGTGTGTTTTCATGAGGCAGCAGGAACTCAAGTGGAGCCACAGAAACACTGTGAGTCACCCAGCAGACTGGGTGGAGCGCCACACCTCCGACACACCGGCTGCAACTAGAGGACACACAGTCGTCATCGCCGTCATCATCACTGCCGAGTCATCTCTGTCTCAGCAGATCACACCTGGTTACATGTCTGTAGACACGTTCATAGGTGATGCAAGATACGGTGAAATTACGTGAAATCTCTCTTTTTTTTTTTTTTTACTTTGATTCTTTATATAGACAAATAGGAACAATGTCTGTCCTCATATATGTTTTTGTTCCTCGGGTGCGTTTGGTTCCAAGAAGAACAAAGCAGGTATGAGATATAGGAACTCGTGCTGATTAAATTAAATGAGGGAACGTCCACAAGAGAGCCGTACAGATGAAAGATTGAATACAAAATGTAGTCCGTGGTGAGAAAAATCAGTTTGTTTGCTTCCTCTTGTAGATGTTACCTCATTTAATCAGTTCCTGTATCTCACACCTGCTCTGTCCTGTGAGGGACATTTGGTTTGCAGACAGGGTTTAATGTAAAAATACACAATAAACGCATTAAAACGCATATATACTCTATACTATGTATCATTTTTCAAAAATCTGTATTCATTATCAAACTCAATGGCGCTTTTGTTTTTTCCTCGGTCTCTTCAGCTCCTTTTTGGATTCGCTCTTTGTCTACTAAGCTGCCTTTAATTGTGAAACGGTGAGCTAAAATGAAAGACAGAGCCCTCTTGGTATCTCACGAAATACTAGAGGTTCATCTGGGGTTCTTCAGAGATCCATTTGGAGCCTATAAGCTCCTTAGGGTTCCTCAGTGATAAAAAATGTCTCCAACAGCTGCTGAGTTTCTGTATGAAGGGGTTCCTCAAGGAACCTTCAGGGCTTCCTCTAAGTCGTAATATGAAGAATCCCTACCGGTTTCTCAAAGACCTTTTTATCTGTTAGACTATGTGGACTCTCTGTTCAGTGTTTCTGGTGTGGCTGTCAACATGACCTCCATCTGTATTGTAACAGACTCAGGAAATGCCCTGGGCTGGATTGAGGCTACTGGGCCAAGAGATAATGAGTCAGCTTTGGCCCAAAATACCAAAAGAAGGAAGGAAGACTTAGTTGTGTGACGCTAACATTTGCACCTGTAGTCATGATGTGTGTAAGTGGGACTAGTGGTATCCTAAAGGTTGGGGAGGCGGGCTTGTGAACGGATGGTCGCCCGCTCAAATCCCCCGTGTGCCTTGGAAAATTTGGACGAGGAAAGTGAACGACCCGCCCCCCTCCCTCAGCGACCCGGCCTGAACTGAAAGAGAACGCATGCTCAGCAAAACCTTCCCCTCATACATAACGTTTAAAAAGGAAAGTTATGTAGACACAGACAGGAGTGTGAACAGAAGTTGAAAGGCCACTGACGCAGCCTCAGACCAGCTGTACAAAGGCTGTGATAACAGTCAGATTCCTGGTGTTTTCTCTGTTTGATGACACATACAGACCGATCCGTACTGTCCAGGAGGCAGAGGACTAGCCCCAGTCCTGCTGTACAGGCTCCGGTCCAGCTCCACGTCTTTAGGGAGAAAGGACAAAGGAAAGGAGAGACGCGACTAAGTGACGTTTAATCCCCGAGGAGCAGGATAATATGCTGCAGATAATCTCAGCTAAAGCCCTGGTCCAGAATTTATTTGGTCGCACAAATTCTAGTCTAGTCACAAAATACTTGGAAGGGTTTGACTTCTAAATGGTAAATAAGGGTGTTTCAAGTTGTTAGGGAGGGAATTTTTATTTTTCAGTTTTCAGGATTATAGTTTATTTGCAGATTATTCATTTACCGCTTTGTGTTTCGGAACACATCCCTGTTTCATAGCTCGTAGTTTAAAATCAGACCTATTTTATTACTGAAATAAATCGAATTGTACTTTTGAATGCGTGACGAAGAAAAAGTTTGCAGCAGCCCGTCTGCTCGGTCGCCAGTTACAGCTGAACGTGTTTTTCCTCTTGCTCAGTTCATTACATAATGCAGCCACCTTGGTACAGCTGCGGGGTTGTGACAGATTTTGTTTCCCCGGTACGTTCACACAGGACTTCACTGTGACGTGTCGCAGGGTTTTATTTCAGCTGCTGGTGTTGTTGTTGTTGTTCTGTGGTTTCATGTTCTCACTCCTCCTCTCCTCCTCCTCCTCTGGCAAATATGCAAGAAAATATTCTATATTGTCTGGTGATATTGGTGTCCAAATACACCTGTAAGGCACTGCAGTGGTAGCCATGGTAACAGCCCCGATCCTGCATCTATCCTGTATTAGTACTACAGTGGTAGTCATGGTAACAGCCCCGATCCTGCATCTATCCTGTATTAGTACTACAGTGGTAGCCGTGGTAACAGCCCTCATCCTGCATCTATCCTGTATTAGTACTACAGTGGTAGCCGTGGTAACAGCCCTCATCCTGCATCTATCCTGTATTAGTACTACAGTGGTAGCCGTGGTAACAGCCCTCATCCTGCATCTATCCTGTATTAGTACTACAGTGGTAGCCGTGGTAACAGCCCTCATCCTGCATCTATCCTGTATTAGTACTACAGTGGTAGCCACTGTAGTACTAATGTAGTTCCTTCATGTATTTACACTGCATCCATCCCCCTTTAGTACTGCAGGATTTTCCAGACAGCTCCTCCTGAGGGTGCAGCAGCATGTCAGCAGTGTGACTCTCCCTCAGTGTTCCTCCACCCTGCGCTGGCTGTAGCTGCAGCTCATCAAGCTAACAGGATTGACACGGGGAATCCCCGACTGCTAATCTCTACATGAGGAACCTACGCTTAACGTTACTCTTCTCATGTGTTCAGGCAGAGATCAAAACCGAGGAACAACAGTAATGAACATATAGCATTAGAAAAGTTTATTTCTTTGTTTAGTTTCACGAGGAAACTAAACAAAGCACAAGACACAAAAAAAGCCAGTTCATGAAAGCTAGTCATAACGATGTATGTAAATGTAGACGACAGAGTTTGATTAGCGTCCTGAACTTCCCTCCCTCCTCTTCTTTTAATTCCTCAGACTTCTGTGTCTGTCCCGTTCTGCTCTGTCCCGTTCTGCACCACCCTGCGACACTCTATTATGTTCTGTTTGTTTCTATCCCTGCACCTGACACGGCTCCAGCCGCCCACACAGTGTTTTCCTATCGGAGGTGTAGCTAATCAAGTTAAGGGAATTATCAGACGGCGATCCCTGACTGTTAATCCGGAGCTGCTGCTGAGTCACTGCGGCCTAATCTGCCCGGCTCAGCGAGTCGCCCTCCTGTTGTTGATCAGGATGTTTTCTTGTTTCAGATCCTCAGTCCAGCCAGGCAGCCAGGCTGGGAAAACACAGTCCTGTCTGTCTAAACGCAGCAGATTTTTTCCCCCCTCTTGTTAGTTTGTTCACTGGGTTTCTACGCAGGCTGGGCCAGTCTGAAAAATGGGAAATGAATATGATCATTTCCAGGCACAGAAAGGCCAGGATAAAGTGAGTTTCTTTCAGGAATAGATTGATTTGGCCTTGTTGATAGTCGTGTCTTCCTGCCAGTGTTAGCGTATCGAACAGGGAACGATATCTTCAAATTCAGGAAGCTAAGGTACAGGATGGTGTTGCATTTTGAAATGTAAAGTGTTTAGCAGCTCTTCTGGACCCAGTGAAGGTTTGTTGTCAGCATCGCCTCCCTTCACACTCACATGGTAACGCCACTCTACAGCTGGGACCCACCAGTATGACCAGTTGTCTCCTGTTAGCCACTGGGAGCTGCCCAGTTAAACCGCAGTCTTCTGCTGCTCCGCTAGAGCAGTTTGTTGGTTAAGTGCCTTGCTGAAGCGCACCGGCACAGAACCAGCAACCCTCCCGTCTCAGAGGGCGACCTCTGACCTGATGAGTGTGTATGTCAGAGAGAAATGCAAAAAGGTATTTTCCAGTTACCTTGTGTGTTTTGGCTAGTTAAAGCTCTGTGTGAAAACTCTGGTCAGAATTCACGACGTCACTCTGTGGATTTTACTGCCGTCGCACTTTAATGACCTCAGACAACAAGGCAGCGTGTGTTTATTGATCAGTAAACTCTCCTGACTGTGAGATGCTTGAGATAAAACGCTGCGTCTGCTGCTGTAGAATACTACTCACAAATGCAAACGTGCTAATGTATAGCTACGATGCTAACGTGGTCATTAGCATCTACTAGCATAGTACCGGATGTTACGTAAAACGCATCACTTCCTGTGTGACTCTGCTGTTTCCTCCAGTGTACCCAGCACACCGCCTCAGAATCGTCTGGTCAGAGTCTCGTGTTGCGTTGACGGTTTGGCTGGAGCTTGGAAAGACAAACTGCAACACTAAGAGACATTAAAAGTGAATGTTTTACAGCACAAAGTCATCACATAGAGCTTTAAGTCATGTCTAACTTGCTGAAGGGCTCGATGTGTGTAGAGTTTCACTTCTGGTCAGCTGCATGAAGCTGCTGTTGTTGCTGATGATGAAGTGTGTGTTTGTTTTGTAGTGATATCTGTTTTACTGATTGATCAACAGACGACAACCTGAACAATCTTATCAGCTACACATGAAAAGACACTGTCAGACACTTTACAGCTCACCAGCCGTCAGTTGGAGTCCTGCTCTGTTAGAAACATCTAGTTGGCTGATAAAATAGTGCAAGTTTTCCAATTTCAAACACCAAGTGACAGAGGAAACATACAGACACTAACATACACAGAGGGGAAAAAAAGGAGAAAACCACAGTACAATGTAATGTACGAATCATGCAGTTGATTCTAATATGAATTGAAACTGCATCAAAAACTAGGGACTAGGGCAAGAACATCAGGAGTCCTAACAGAGAACATCCACAATGAAGATTATCCAAAATATATATACAAATACGCATGATATTGGTACAAAATTATCCCAATTACAGATACAAATGAAGGTGGTTGGAACCAAGATGAGCATTATTATTTTTATGAACAATAGTAGTGAGTCTGGTAAAATATCTCCTCTAGCAGCCACTTTGGCACTTAATCAATATGTGAGGTCACCATCAGCCATATATGCTGGTGGATTTCAGCTGACTGGTCGGTCTGTGTCCTCTACCGACGGCTTTGGTAGGAAGGTAACTGACTGCCTGCCCAACGCCACAGTGAGGTCAGAGGTCAGAGGTCAGGGTCTGGAGCCGGTAGGGATTTAGTGTCTTGCTCAAGGACACTTCAGCAGGGTGGAGGTTTAGCTGTCATCTGAGACTGAACTCAGGACGGTCTATTCCCTGCTCACCCACTGCCTGACTATTCGGAGGTGTGTTATCCAAAAACCGTAGTCATAGTGAAAGTGTCAGGTCAGGTAGTTCAGCGGTTATCAGCCTTTTTGGCTCGTGACCGGTAGAATACGACTCCAAATAAAGGTTGGATCCCGGTCACAAGTTCGACCAGAGTTTGATTTTCCCTTTCAGGTCGTTTCATGTTGTTTCATTATCACTGGAGGCTGGAAACTATTCAGTGTTTCACAAGGGGGGGAAAAAAGCAAAAATTAGAGAAAAATCAGAAAAAATAGACATGATAATAAATCTGTATAGCTGAAATATTCTTTTTTCCTATCCCGTAAATCATCTCACGACCCCTCGCAAGATTATCTCACGACCTCCTGGAGGGTCTTGACCCCCCAGGTTGAGAACCACTGAGTTAGTCTAGTTTACAGGTGCCCAAACCTTTATTTGGAGTCATATTCTACAGTAAATATCTGTTGTGTTGAATCTGACTGGTGTGTGTGTTGGAGCCTCCAGCACTGAGACCTGCTGAAAAACAAACTAACCCTTCCTGATGTAATGTCAGTGAAGTCTTCCTTTAACTGCATTCAGCTAAGAAACACATCTATTTTGATTCTCTAGTAGAAATGAACCATTAATCGAAAAAAAAATTGAACTTCTGCAATTTCCAAATCTCAAGAGGCTGCAGTTAATTTCTTCAGAGAGAGTTTGGTCCAAACTGGATTTGTGAACAAGGAGTTTTAGAGCTGCAGGTAATCTGTGGTCCGTGAATTAAAACCTTTCATCTGTCAAATAATCACAATGATATTTTTTTGTCACTATGTTTCAGCGCCGTTCTCTCGTAGCCATGTGAGGACAGGACAGCAGCCTCTCTGTATCTTCACCTTGGTCCTACCAGGCCATTTGTAGTTTAATCTTTATGACGAAAAGGCCAATAAAAGGCTCTTAACTGTCGGTGCTGCTGCAGCTCTGATGCTTATCAGTCCTCCTTGGCCCAGTTAGTTAGATGTAAACCGAGGTCAGGGGGTCGAGGAGGCGGCCCGTCTCCTCACAGGCTTGTAAACAACAGCAGTGTCACCAGGTAAAATATATATAACTGCTGCCTTGGTGGTTTTCCTGACTGGAATGGAGAAGTTTGCCATTTGCCTAACGTGACTGTCTTCTACTGTAGAAGAGATGAAGGCAGCTGGGAGTCAAGAGAGCTGAGATCACATTCAAATAACCTGATCACCGGTTTCCTCAGTGTGCTGCGGGACTGAAACAGTCTGCACTTGTTAGTCAGTGGGTCACAGTGGCTGCTAAGTCCTGAAGTTAATAAGTTTTAGAAAAGAATCTGACTCCAAATGATGGTTTAGTCGAAGAGGGTTCGCTCGGCTCCGTCTTGGCGACGCCTCCTGGCTGCAAGTTAGAGACTAACAAGAGTTAGAGTTACAACGTTTACAACATTCAAGACAAATCCGGTTCACAGCTCCCATCATGCATTTGTCCCTGTATCACCTGTCAACAGTGATGTCATCATGCGGGCCACAGTAGGGAGCTGGCGGTTATATATCTGAGAATATCACGTTATTAAATGATTTCAAATGTATTAATAAAACAGTCGATGTTGGCCCCGGCCTGCATCAGCTGTCGTAAATAACAAAGTTCTGCCGTTGTGTAAACCTGAAAGTCTGATTGGTGGATTTTCTTTATGATTTGCACACGAAGGTGTTGATTGGCCGCTTTAGCTGATGACACGTCTTACGCTGTCGGAGCCGCCATATTTAGCATTGCGGATTTTCCCATTCAAAACTGATAGTGTCCTATGGCCTTTACCACCTCTCTCTCTCTCCCTCCCTCCCTCCTTCTCTCTCTCTCTCTCTCTCTCTCTCTCTCTCTCTCTCTCTCTCTCTCTCTCTCTCTCTCTCTCTAATTAGGAGATGTAGATGCAGACTTTTCATCACTTCATCACATCTCTCTCCCCTCACTCTTTCTCTCTCTCTCTCTCTCTCCCCCCTCTTCTCTCTCTCTCTCTCCCTCTCTTCTCTCTCTTTTCCTCTCTCTCTCTCTCTCTCTCTCTCTCTCTCTCTCTCTCTCTCTCTCTCTCTCTCTCTCTCTCTCTCTCTCTCTCTCTCTCCCTCCCTCTCCCCCTCTCTTCTCTCTCTTTTCCTCTCTCTCTCTCTCTCTCTCTCTCTCTCTCTCTCTCTCTCTCTCTCTCTCTCTCTCTCTCTCTCTCCCTCCCTCCCTCCCTCCCTCCCTCCCGGTAGATAAACAGCCAGGCCCAGTTAAGATGTATTGGTGTTATTATCAGGTGTTTATTTCCCACCTGACTCTGCAGCTCACTCTCAAACTCAGCCTGACCGTTTTGATGGTCGGGATAAATATAACACTAATGTTGCATTTAAAAAGATGTAATTCCAATTATCATTTATTTAACTTGAATTAAAAGTTTCCATGGTTATTTATACTACCAGTCACCAGTCTGGACTCCTGACTGAATGTTCTGTGTCTCATTAAATGCTTGAAATGAGTTTCTTAGTCAAATATAAATAGTGAAGTTGATCCTATGTATGAATTTCTTTCCAAAGCCTTTGCCTTTCCATCAAGGCAAAGAATCTAAAATATAAGATAGTTTTGATTTGTTTAACACTTTTTTGGTCGCTGCCTAATTCCGTTTGTTATTAGTTTTGAGTCTTTACTGTTATTCTAAAATGTGGAAAATAGTAAAAAAAAAAAGAAAAATGTGGTGTGTCCAAACTTTTGGCGGGCAGTATGTGTGTGGAGTGTGTTTCATAACCCTCGGACTGAAATACGACACTCTTCGCTTCATTCTTGTAAAATAGTTTAGTCCGATGTGTTTCTCGGTCCTGCAGCGAGGGGAGACGTGTCGGAAGGAGGCCGGTTGTTTTTAGTCGGGACGGTAAAGAGTCCGGCAGGCTGAGCGGGGTCGGGTAACGAGCTCAGCTGCACTCTGACCTTTGACCCCTGCTGCCGCTCCGCCACACATTCCACACTGAGCCGCTTCCCCGCAGCCGGACCGGGCCGCTCCGAGAACCAGAACCTGGGGCCGCTGACAAATGGGGGAAAAAACATAACAATTTAAATATTTTAAGTCTGAATATTAGGCATTTATTTCAACAAGTTTTATCTTTGTGCCGAAAATAGATTACTGAGTTACAGTGCTGAATTTTCAAAGTATTTATTTACAGAGATGTTCTCCAAGAAATGATCATTTCAAAATTAGGGTGTTTCTACCAACATGGGCTTTTTTAATTTTATCAGCAAATTTATTAGAAATGTAGTTGGGGGGGAAAAAATGGAAATTGTAAATGCTTCTATTCAGTGTTCAGTCGTTCGCAGCAACAGGTTGAACCAAGACCAGGTGTTTCCAGTCAGGGTGTGAAGTGACCCGGCTGCAGCCAGACGCCGCTCAGCTGTAACACTTACACTAACTAACACTAACTAACTAACACTAACTAACACTAACTAACTAACACTAACTAACACTAACTAACTAACACTAACTAACACTAACTAACTAACTAACACTAACTAACACTGTGGTTCTGAGTCAGACTGGACTGGACTGGACTGGACTGGACTGGACGTCTTGCTGTACTGTAAAAATACAGTTGGCTGCTGAAATGGTGAAAGTGGCTGGTGGGTTAGTCTTTAAAACATCTAGCTGTCCAGTAAAGCAATGAAAACGATGAATGAGATGTGTGTGTGCTCCTCCACACACACACACGCACACACACACACACACACACACACACACACACACACACACACACACACACACACAGAGCGCTGTATCACAGTCTGACACTGTTGCCAAACTCATATTCACAAGAATTTCACTGTCTCTCTCTCTAGAAAATTATCTTTTTAATCAAGTTGTTTATTATTTTCAAGAATAGCAGAAAAATAACAGACGGTAATTACAGACAAACATCGGAAAGAAGTAAATAGATAAAGAATAACGCTATAAATAAAGAAATAAATAATAGAATTGAACCCCTAACCCTGGCAGTGTTGGTGCCTTGCTCTAACAGCTGAACATCACAAATTGTCTTCATAGCGAACGAGAAACCTGTGAAAGCTTCGGCTGACGAATCATTTCCGTTGGCAATAAGACGGAAAAAAGAATTCCTGGAATGTTTTTGGAGCAGATTTGGTCCAAAACACCATTTGGCCCCGTAGTGGAGGGCCAGTTGTCCAGCTGGTGGAGGACCGTCCCGTTTGTCCCTAAGTCCTCATAAACCCCAGGAACCAAGCGGGTTAGTTGGATAAGTAACTCTTGTCGAGCTCCATTTGGTCCTGTGGTGGAAACCAGGCCAAGTAGGCAGTCTAGACCTGATTGGCTCTGAATCCAGTCTGAGCTAAACAGTGTTTTTGTGTCTTCAAGAGAGAGAGGAGAGAGGGGGGGGGGTCTGTTTGTTTGTTTGTCTCTTATCTGTCCAGAAATAACTTCCCTTGAGTTTACACAAACCTTAGTTTCTCTGTTTGTGTGTCTCTCGGTACGAGTGGAGAACAGACTGCATGACAGACGGACACAGATACAGACAGATAGTTATAGACAGATGCTTTCTTAAAAGCAATTCATAAATGACACATTGGGGGGGGGGGGGAAATCACAGTTTCAGTGGAAATCTTTGCTGGGTTAGGGTTACAGGTCACATGCTAACACTTTGACAGCCCAGGACCGCTAAAGACGACGCCTAGTCCTTATGAATGGAAATGTACATTTTTAATATTCACGTTAAAGGTGTTCTGCTCTCAAATGGATGCCACAATGCAGAATGCTGCAAAATAAGTGAAAAATCTCCCAACAAATCAAGTCACTCCGTCTGCAGGTACAAAGATTAAAAAGCCTTTATTGTCGCGGCTCCATATTAAAACTGACCAACAGCGAGGTGTCAACACTGCAGTGGTCAAACCTTTGGCATCTGATGGTGATGGTGTGTGTTTGTCTGTTGTTAGGATACAGACAGTGTGTATGGTTGTTTTATGTTGTTGTTTATCATGTTGTTGTTGTTGTTGTTGTTGTTGTTGTTGTAGGATACAGACGTCTCCCCGGCCCAGCGGGATGAGGCAGTGCGCTGGTTGACGGAGCTGCACAGCAGGCTCCAGCTGTACCCAGAGACCCTGGTGCTAGCTGTTAGCATCCTGGACCGGTTCCTCGCTCCCATCAAGGTAAATACTACTATTACTACTATTACTACTATTAATACTATTACTACAGATGGAGCAGTGAGTGACGTCACCACAGGTTTCTGAAGGGCCGTTCTGAAGCCTAAACATCAGGTTTACGATCGCCGCCATGTTGACATTTTTTGGAGCCGAGGGTCGACACAGAGCCGCAGCTCCGCCTGCTATTGGCCCGTGATCAGCGACCTGTCAATCACTAGGAAAACAACCCCTGTTTTATATCCGTTAATGATACAGTTCTCCATAAGGACGCACATTAGAAGAAGTGAAATTAGCGGCTGAGGCCAAAACCTCTGGTGGAGAAAAATGTCTTGACTTTATATTTTTATCAGAAGTTGGTTTGTGGTCCGTTGACTTCATGGGATCGGCTTCAACATTCACCCGTGGTTTTGGCAGCCCGGTGCCTAGTGGTAGTTACACCCCCCCCCCCTCCCCCCTCTCCCTCTTTAACATGAAAAAGGAAAAGGGGGCATCACTATTGACTTGACACCATGCTGGCCTGTAGTGAACAAAAGCTCTCAGACTGGACGTTTCTTTGTTATTGTTCTGGATCAGCGGGAGGTTCCTGATCTCTTTGTCTCTCTGGCTGTAACCGCTTTACTGCCTTCACCTCAGACCGGACCGCCTGCCCCACACAGGGAC
>NC_135998.1:35932519-35952519 GCF_048128805.1 Centroberyx gerrardi
GAACCTTATAATTCTGACAGACTGATTCAGGCCGGAACAAAATTGATGCATCGTTACTGGATGCTCGGGAACTTTAGAGTGAAATGAGCGTGAGAAACGAGTGGGAAAGTCAGCAGAGACAGACAGACGCACAGGACATAGTTAATCCAGAGATGGGAAAATGGAAATTTTCACAACAATAGCTGGAAGAGAAAGATTTCCAGGCGTGGTTACGTGCCTACTGTGCAGTCTGTAAGAAATCATTCAAGCTGCACTATGGGCGTCATGCTAGTGGTTTGTTCCCACTCCACTCACACTTCTTCTTCATGGCTACAGTGGCCTTCCCACTGGTAAAACACTACAGTGATGGATTTCTTCTGACCCATCAACACTGTGCTTGGTTTTGCTTTCACATCCTGCTTTTGTGTAACATTCATGGTGTGGCCAGTTACGGCTCGGAGTGGCATTAAAATGTCTTAAAAGTGGCATTAAAATGTCTTAAAAGTGGCATTAAAAAGGTCTTAAAAAGCATTCAATTCAATTTAATACCTGCAGATACCCTGTGTGTGTGTCTCTCTCTCTCTCTCTCTCTCTCTCTCTCTCTCTCTCTCTCTCTCTCTCTCTCTCTCTCTCTCATGATCAGCTGCAAGTTAGGGCTGAACAACAATCGTATATGGCGATTTTTATGTTTCTAAGATTAGTAATTGTGTAATTTGGCGATATTGACGTGTTTGTTATACGTTAAATTCCCCTGAAAGTCCCAGTGTGGTCAAGCTCTTCCATGACTCCTGACCAATCACAGCCTCTGAATGCTCCATCTGCACCATGTGACCAAAGGAATAAAGTAGAAATTATTTATGATTTAATTTAGTAAATGAGAGCCGAGTAAGACGGTAAGAGAGAAAACAAGATTTTGTAGCTGCTGCTACTTTGATAAATCTTGCACTGAAACAAGTGAAAATCTGTGTTAAGGTGCAATGAAATAATTTTGTTTCCTGAAATGGAGACACACAATCATGATGACAATATTCAGCAAAATAATCAAGACTATCATGTTTTCCTTAATCGTGCAGCTGTAGTGCCGGTAGAGGAGGAAGACAGGGAAAGAGGAAGGAGAAAGGAGTTAGAGATAAGATAAGGGGAGCAGGAGGCGATGTGTCCTGTCACTTCACACACAGCTGCTAACCCTCACACACAAGTCTCCCATCAGAGAGTAAAACACACTCTGCCAGTCAAATGACCAGCAGCCACCAGCCGTCTGCTTCACATTAACCAGCAAGTCTGTTCTGCTGTAAATATATATAAATATATATATATGATAAGTCTGGTTTACAGTAACAAACTGTCCCTCCGGCTCTAAAAACCTCTCACACGGCTTTCAGAGCTTATGAAACAAAAGTAAAACATTTGTCATTGAAGAGATTGTTTATTTAACCTTTTATTTTACGGCTGAGGAAAGTCCCACTGAGAACAAGTCTCTCTTTAAACAAGAGAGCTGCTGGTGAACTCAGAGTGAGTTTCACATCCTCAGCCTGCAGGTGACGGTTCTTCTGTCGCTTCTCAAAACACACTTTCATAGAGCGGCTTTCATGTAAATTGTGTTGCGTTTTGCCCCACTTTTCCTATTTTTCTTATGGGTTATTTTGTGTTTCTCTTATTTTGTATTTAATCTAACCAATTTTCTTTTGAATGTGTTTCCTGTTTTCATATCCTCCTTTTTATATATGTTTTACTGTTCTTGTTTTTATGCCTTCCTGTAAAGCACGCTGTACACTGTGCTTTGAGATATTTTTAAGATAATATTATTACTAGTAGTAGTTGTATATTTAATTAGCTTACTGTTCTTTGTACAGCTAGGTCCGCTGCTTTATTATCTGATGCACGTGAAAATAATCTCTTTCTTTCCTCCTTCCTTCCCTCCCTCCTCCAGATTGACAGTTCTGAGTTGATCCGGTGTCGAGAGCTGGTGGCTCGTAGTCTGTCCACACCGAGAGCTTCCCTGCCTCCCAACACCGTCTACATCTACCAGCCCCCCGCCCCCGCCCCCCCCGCCACACTGGGTGAGAGAGAGAGAGAGAGAGGGGAAATATCTATTTACTGCTCCAAATATTCATTAAAGGGACGGCCCACCCAGTTAAAGTATCAGTCACTTAGTATCACTCTTGAGTTCTGTGTTCATCATCCACCAAGTCACTTCCCATGCTGTCAGGATGAGAGACAACATCTCTAGTATGTTGTCACATCTGACATGATTTCACCATCACTGCAGACACTTATAACATGGTTGGCCCCAGGTTTAAAAAAAGATATCTTCAGTGAGACTCTGATGTGAAGAGTTAGCCTGGTAACACCATCCTGATCACGTGACCTCACATTCTGTTTCGCTCCGCGGATCAGTCTGGACTTCCGGCCGCCCACATCGATTTCCTGAAATTACAATGTGACCGGGCCAATCAGGGACTGCGTCGTAGTTGATGACATGACATACAGGCCGCCGCTGGCAAAACAGTAACGGTGTCTCCCGAAGCGACGAGCGGTACCGTTAACGTTAGTAGAGTAAACACAGCCATACGTGCAGTTATTGCAGAAATAGACTCAATAACAACAATTAAACAAGAACAAGAGTACGCACTAGCAGAGTTTCTCTTTGAATTTGGATTCGCTGATTGGCTGAAGGAGTTTGTCTGTCAAGGCGAGTACTCCCGCCCACTGAAATCGGGCGGCTGGAAGTCCAGACTGATCCGAAACAGAATGTGAGGTCACGTGATCAGGATGGTGTTACCGGGCTAGTGAAGAGTAACAGTGTCTCACATCTTGTTGCAGACACTGGGAACAGTAATAATCCTCAGTTAATTCAAACTAAACTTCCCTTCAGAGTGAGCGTTGTCCAGATCTGAAGTTCAGTCTCTAAACGCCCCGCCTGTGTCTCGTTACCTTTCAGGGACCGTCGGCTCCACCGCCGAGTCTTCCGGGGACCCGGCCCTCCGCGCCGCGGCCCCCGCCCGGCCGCCGACGCCCGCCGGTGTGGAGGGAGGCCGGCGCCCCCGGGTCCCCGCCTCCCCCCCCTCCGCCGCCGCCGGCCCGGCTCCGCTCTCTCCGCCCAAACAGCTCCGCCTCCTCAACCGCCTGCAGAAAGTCACGCTGCGCTGCAAGGCCTCCGCCAAGCGCAAGGTGGCGCTCTCTGTTTTTAATCTGAATTAATCCTGAGCGTCTTTCAGCTTTACTGTCGTTACACTTTGTAGTAATAGTAATAGTAGTAATAGTAGTGGTATTAGCAGTAGTAATGTATTTATTATACACTGTTAAATTTCCCTGTGTGAACAATTTCTCAAATTATTCTTATAATTATTATTGAATGTAACAGTGTGCCGCCCTGCTGATGCACCTTGCTGTGTGTGTTCAGGTGGAGGAGATGGAGGTGGACGACTTCTACGACGGGATCAAACGCCTCTACAACGAAGACACCACCACCGCCCAGGAGGGGGCGACGGCAGCGCTGGGGGCAGGAGGGGGAGGGGGGAGGAGGGGGAGGGGGAGGGGCGGAGGGCGGAGGAGGTCTGGGCGTCTGCAGTGTCCTGTCGTCCCGGCAGGAAGGCAGCACCTCCCCCTGCCCACCTCTGCAGCCCGTCAGCGCCTCCTAGAGGAAGAAGAAGAAACACCAGGACCCCGGAGACCAAAACCATCTTCACACTGACTCTGTCTCTCTGCCGGATCAACAGTTTGGACTCGCTGTCTCCTGCACCATTCTGCTTCCCCGTCGCCTCGGTTCACTTCAATTCAATGGAACTGACATTCTATTGAATATAATTGAATTTGACTCGGGCCACAGTTCTTCAAAAACCTTTATTTATGTTTACACTGGCAGTAAAGCAGTTTGCAGGATGCTCACTATGAGCCACAGCTTGTTTTGGAATGAAACTCCTCCAGTGAAAGTAAAGCATCCAAACTGAATTTAACTTGTGAAAACACACTAAAGAGAATCTCTCTCTTTCTGAAGTACACCCAACATTACAGGGATGTAAAATGGTGACATACTAGGCAACTTTTTGGGCAACATAGATGGGCAACTCTCTCAGCAATAGGCAACAAAGGGAGACACAGAGTCACAGATCTGTCGCAATGTTTCCTGGCAACAAGATGTTCCGATGTGAATAAAGCAACAATACTGAAGCAACTCCTTGGGCAATGTTGCCCATCAGAATTGCCCAGAAAGTTGCCTCATCTATATCACTGCTTTTGATGTAATGCAATGCAATACAGCGGTACAGCAACACAGGAATGCGTTGATGCAATAACAGCCAGACTGCCGGGCCGGACGGCCTCAGTGCTTCAGATGGTTTTGGTAACCAGGGAAACGACGCAGCGTGACCCGAGCGCCGGCCGCCCCGAGCCGGCCGCCGCCCCGCAGCCGCAGCACGCAGCCCAAAAAAATACATTTAAAAAGCTGCTGCTACTATCTCATTAATTATATTTGTTGAACACAAATACAAAAGGTTAAAAAAAAGCATAAATAAATATAAAAAGGCAAAAATGTACCTTCAAAAAAAGTAGAATTGACTTCTCTACCCAGTGTCTCTCTCTCTGTGGAATATTCTCATTCTGACTCTGAAATGTCATCGTTTGTCAGCTTATCTTCGTCGTTCGCTCCCTAACATCTCCTTCTCTTGCATCTCATCTATTTGTGTTTTTATTCTATCCCCTCTTCTTCCTTTCCTTCCTCACATACATGCATGTCGTCTCTCTAATCTCCACTCGTCTTTTCACCTGAAGAGTCTAAACCTGAATGTACGAATGTTTCTGTGTAGATGATTGTCTGTGTTTTACTCGCCCAAGTAGAAAAAAGTGATTTTTCTTTTTTTAGTGAAGTGCAATTTGATTGTTAATAAGATGCTAATATAAATATCCCTACTATGAATCTCTCTCTCTCTCTCTCTCTCTCTCTCTCTCTCTCTCTCTCTCTCTCTCTCTCTCTCTCTCTCTCAGCTTGTTGTGATCGCTTGACTGAAGAAGGAATGAAAATCTCCTGTTTTTTAAGGTTGGATTCACCAGGGAACAGAAAGTCTTGTGTTTTTAACTTGTGGCTTAAATCTGATTTCCTCACGGCTGTCTAAACAAATCGTCACGCTGCCAAATAAAAACTGCTATATACTTTTTATAGTTTGTTTTTTACCTCGCCTGGCGCCTGATGGGTGGGGTTTTACCACCGTTCAGCAGAACGAGGGTCAGAAAGGACTGTTGCAGATGCTTCTCTGTGTTTGACAACTTGTCAGTCGGTTGCGGTAAACCCCACCCACCTGGTACTCCAAGGAGTTTAAAACAAACGCTACCAAAAATGATGCAGATACTATCAAATTCCAATTCCATGTGGTTCCTCTGTGTTTAGCAGCCAGGTGGGATCTGAGCCACAGAGACATGAAGAAGACAAACACACACACTTGATGTTCTGTGTGAATGCAGCCTGGAGTTGAAAGCATTACATATTAACGCCAAGAAGCAAAAAAAAAAAAAATTGTTTTTGGATTTTCCCAAACCTTTTTGTGCAATGATGTTTGACCAGGTTCACAGCTTTGGAGCGACTACCTTCACTCTGCAAAACAACATGCTCTGTTTTATCTTTTAAAGTTATGTTTTATATATTTTTTATTGCAAAAAGCTCTGTTGTTGCTGCTGTGGGGGCGGTGCTGCAGCGGGGCGCCGAGCGCCTCGTGGCACCAATAAAGAAAAAGTGTCCAAAACTGACGCTGCCGTTTTGTCTTCATTTTCAACTAAATACACACAGAATAAATAAATATATGGTTTACATTCACATTTCACATTTTAATCATCTATCTGACTCTTATCCAGAGAGACTTGCAGTGAGAGGAAGAGTAGAATCAGCTTCAGTTCCTAGATCAGCAACATTACAACCAATAGCCAGGGGTCAGAGGTCACAGCAGCCGGACATAGATGGACAGATAAAATAGATAAATAGAGACGTGCTTTTACTCCAACACAGAAGTGTAGCAGAGCTGGAAGATATGGGAGAGGAATTTAGGGTGAGATGAGTTCTGTCCGGACTGGAGTGGGAAGGTCAAAGGTCATCCCATCATCCAGGACCGGACACTTACTCACTCACTCACTCACTCACTCACAGACAGGCAGACAGACAGTGTGATGACGTGATGTTATGGAAAATATGATATGATTTTTGTATTCATTCTGGATGTATTTCCCCGCTCTTTTTACATGTAGAACTTTGTTCATTTGTTCTTTGTGTGGGAAAACGGGAAACTTTAAATTGAAAAAATAAGTTAAAAAAATATATATATTATTATTATGTGGTGGATTATGTGGTGATATGAAAAAAAAGGAAAGTGTTTTATATGTGAACCTTCAGTTCCTGTAGCAGGATAATAATCACACTGTAGCATCAGTGTGTCTAAAATAAATTCCTGAGCTAAATAGTCTAAATGTAACAGTGTTGTGTTTGTTGTCTGATCAGTGAGGATCATCCGGGTCGTGTGGAGGTATGCAGGTGAGGCTCGTGGTGAGGCTAGGGTTAAATACCTGAGGTGGGCGGAGTTTCATTTCCTGACTGAAACTCATCTGACACCAAACTCCCGACCTTTGAGACTCCGGACGGGAGACGGAACAAACCTAAATAAAAGCAGAAATGTCCACGGACTTCACGCAGGACTCGGTGCTGCGGTTCCTCCGGAGCAGCGGAGGCTCGGTCCGGAACTCCGAGCTGCTGTTCCACTTCAAGCCGTTCCTGCGGGACCATGAGGACCGGGCCAGGCACCGGGAGCTCTTCAAGAAGTTCGTCAACACCGTGGCCACGGTGCGGCAGGAGCAGGGCGTGTCGCACGTCGTGCTGCGGAAGAAATTCAACACTCCGCTGCCCGGAGACTCCGGCGGGGCGGCCGTCCCGTCCCGGCTCCCCGGGGGGAAGCCCGACCTGTCCCCGGGGGCCGGGCGCCCAGACCCGGCGGGGAGCAGCAAGCCGGGCCGGCAGGCTGACACGGAGGGGGCGGTAGCACCCGCCCCGCCGGGAGACCCGAGCAAAACCGCGGGGAAAACCATCCTTCCCTCCGCGGGGATCTTCCTGAACAACAACAACAACAATGTGGAGACGAATTTGAATCTAAACTTGGAGAAACCGGTCCGGGCCTCGTCTCCACGCGCACCTGAGCGCACAGAACAACACCATCATCATCAACAACAACAACATAAACATCAAAAACAACATCATCAACAACATCAACGACAACAACATCCAAAACAACATCATCAACATCAAAAACAACAACAACAACATCAGCCACCACAGGTAACCAACACACAGGAACTTTCTCCACATGGTACAAAACCAACAGTTCCAGTATTTGGGCAAAACTCAGAGAAAACAGAAACTAAGACCCTGACTGAGCAGACTGACAGAGACCAGGACAGGTACACAGGTGGTACACTGGGACAGCCAATCAGCAGCCAGAGTGGGGAACAGCCAATCAGCAGCCAGAGGGGGGCACAGCCAATCAGCAGCCAGAGTGGGGAACAGCCAATCAGCAGCCAGAGGGGGGCACAGCCAATCAGCAGCCAGAGGGGGGCACAGCCAATCAGCAGCCAGAGTGGAGGACAGCCAATCAGCAGCCAGAGGGGGGCACAGCCAATCAGCAGCCAGAGTGGAGGACAGCCAATCAGCAGCCAGAGTGGAGGACAGCCAATCAGCAGCCAGAGGGGGGCACAGCCAATCAGCAGCCAGAGGGGGGGACAGCCAATCAGCAGCCAGCGGGAGAGCTCCTGCCCGCCTCCTCTCTCACCTGCAGCAGCTGTCAGTCATGGAGAAATCCCCCAACCACACTCTGAAACAGGAAGTGATGTCAGTCTGCGGCCAGAGGAAGCTCCGCCTCCTCTTCAGGTGACCCACCGCCACGCCCGGCACAGGCAGAGCTACAAGACCGCCGTCTCTTATGATGAAGATGAGGAGGAGGAGGAAGAGGAGGAGGCTCCAAGGAGACAAGGTTCAGCAGGAGGCGCGTGGCCCCTGAACGGCCCTCTCGGACGGACGGGAAGGTCCATCTCCGCCTCCTCGCCGTGTATCTCAGACCCCGCCCCCGCGCCGCCCCCCCTCGCCTCCTCCTCAGACATGAGAGGCGGGAGCGGCGGGTTGCCGGGTTCTCGGCTGGCGGCGGTCCCGAAGATTTACATCCGGGACTCGGAGGGGGAAACGCTGCCCCCCTGTGGTCCAGGGTGGAGCCCAGGGCCAGGGCCAGGGCCAGGGCCAGGGCCAGGGCCAGGGCCAGGGGCTCCCCCGGTTCTGGTCCCGGGGGAGTCGAAGTCGATCCGACGCAGTCTGCCTGCGGACGCTGAGCGCTACACAGCGTCTCCGGAAAGAGCCGAGGAGGTGGAGCCTCACCGCCGCGACATCGACCCGAAACACCGCTACTCCCAGCCCCACCCTCCGTACGTCTGTCCAGAGGCGGGAGCGGAGGCGGGAGCGGGGCGGAGCCTAGGAGCAGCGCTGTCGCCACGCCCCTCCTCCTCCTCCGACTGGCCGCCCTCCGGCTCCCCGGGAGGATCGGGGGGGAACAGCAGCAACGAGGATCTGCAGGACAGAGAAGGTAACGGGGATCTGTGTTTAAAGACCCAATGAAACGGCATCTTTACTTCCTGGATCTGATGCATTTCCTGTTGAAACAGGATGTTGGGGCGGGACATAATGCAGTGAGGGATCATTCAAAAGTCTAAACCAATGGGAGATCGGTTACGGAGAGAAAGGCAGTTTGATTTGATCGGAGGGGCGGGACTGTTCAAAAATCTACACAGATAAAAAAGATCTGGTTTATATTCATATTTCACATTTGAATCATCTATCTGACTCTTATCCACAGAGACTTACAGTGAGAGGAACAGTAGAAGAAGCTTCAGTTCCTAGATCAGCAACATTACCACCAACAGTCAGGAGGCCAGGGGTCAGAGGTCAAAGGTCACAGCAGCCGGACGATAGATGGACAGATAAAATAGATAAATAGAGACGTGCTTTTACTCCAACACAGAAGTGTAGCAGAGCTGGAAGATATGGGAGAGGAATTTAGGGTGAGATGAGTTCTGTCCGGACTGGAGTGGGAAGGTCAAAGGTCATCCCATCATCCAGGACCGGACACTCACTCACTCAGAGACAGACAGACAGACAGTGTGATGACGTGATGTTATGCTATAATTGTTTATTTTCTTATTCATTCAAACAGGAAGTGATGTCAGTCTGCGGCCGGAGGAAGCTCCGCCTCCTCTTCATCAGGTGACCCGCCGCCACGCCCGGCACCGGCAGAGCTACAAGACCGCCGTCTCTTATGATGAAGATGAGGACGAGGAAGAGGAGGAGGCTCCAAGGGGACGAGGTTCAGCAGGAGGCGCGTGGCCCCTGAACGGCCCTCTCGGACGGACGGGAAGGTCCATCTCCGCCTCCTCGCCGTGTATCTCAGACCCCGCCCCCGCGCCGCCCCCCCTCGCCTCCTCCTCCTCCTCGGACATGAGAGGCGGGAGCGGCGGGTTGCCGGGTTCTCGGCTGGCGGCGGTCCCGAAGATTTACATCCGGGACTTGGAGGGGGAAACGCTGCCCCCCTGTGGTCCAGGGTGGAGCCCAGGGCCAGGGCCAGGGCCAGGGGCTCCCCCGGTTCTGGTCCCGGGGGATTCGAAGTCGATCCGACGCAGTCTGCCTGCGGACGCTGAGCGCTACACAGCGTCTCCGGAAAGAGCCGAGGAGGTGGAGCCTCACCGCCGCAACATCGACCCGAACCGCCGCTACTCCCAGCCCCACCCTCCGTACGTCTGTCCAGAGGCGGAGGCGGGAGCGGGAGCGGGGCGGAGCCTAGGAGCAGCGCTGTCGCCAGGCCTCAGCGCCGCCCTCCGCCCCTCCTCCTCCGACCGGCCGCCCTCCGGCTCCCCGGGAGGATCGGGGAACAGCAGCAACGAGGATCTGCAGGACAGAGAAGGTAAAGCAGGGCTTTGTGTTTAAATACTTCCTGGATGTGATGTATTTCCTGTTGATGTTGGGGCGGGACATAATGCAGTGAGGGGTCATTCAAAAGTCTAAACCAATGGGACATCAGTTACGGAGAGAAAGGCAGTTTGATTTGATGGGAGGGGCGGAGGGGCGGGACTGTTCAAAAATCTGTGATGTTTTATTGGTTGGAGTTTATATTTCCTCCTCCTGGTTCATTTCATGGAGACTTTAAAGAGGAACTAAACCCAAAACCACTTTTGTGGGTTTGCTGCCATCTAATGGTTAAAAGCGTGCTATTGCAGCTGCCATCTGCTATTAGCTGATCTTTGGTACCAGGTGATGATGTCACCACCTGGCACGCTCTTAACCATTAGATGGCAGCAAACCCACAAAAGTGATGATATTCTGAGAAAAAACTGAAATTTGCAAGAAAAAAACTAATCTTAACTTAATCTAAAAAATTTCTAGCAAATTTCTGAGTCTTTTTCTCCAAAATTTCTGAGTTTTTTCTCAGAACATTACACACAGAACATATTCTGAGAAAAAACTTTGAAAAAATTTGCGGAGAAAAAGAGTAACTAAACCCCAAACCCAAATCTGCAATGAAGCCTGACACCTATTGGTGAAAAGTAGGGTACTGAACTGGCCATCTGCTATTGGCTGGTCTTTGAGCCGGGTGATGTCACCCTCTACAGAGTACAGCAGGTGGTAACATCACCTGGTCTGTTTAGAACAGACAGTGGAGAAGATTTATGAACTGGATATAGGTTGTATCACTGTTGAGTTAGAGAGAGAGAGAGCAGGACAGACAGATATTTAGATGGAAAAGTTTCAGGTTTGACTTCTTCTTCGTTCTCCCGTCTCAGGTGAGGCGGGGGGCGGGGCCAAAGTCCAGGAAATGCTCCAGCGAGCCAAAGAGACCAAACTTCAGTCTCTGATGCTTCGTGCGGAGAGTAAAACCTCCACGCCCTGGCATCACTCCACCGGCCATCTCCTTGACGACCAGGCGCCCGCCTCCTCCCTGTCGCCATGGAAACACTCCACAGGTCTGAACTCAACTGGCACTTATTAAATCGCTGGTTGAACGAATTATTGATTTTTGAGCTGTGTCACCGCTTTCTTTTTACCGCGGCTTTTTACTGTCTGAAACGCTTCAATAATGAGACTGAAGTCAGAATACTGCACATGTCTTAATGTGATGCTGCTTACTGACTGTGACCTTGTTCAGGTTCAGGGAACGGAGACAAGAACTCCACCCACTGTTCCACATAGAACCGTAATGACTCAGAGAACCCTATTTAGAACCATTTTAGTTAAAGGACAAATCCTCCCTGAGCAGCTGTTTTTCATGTTTTCACTCCAGTCCTGGTTTCTCACCTTCAACCTTCAACCTACAAGTAGAAGCACAGAGACTTTGCTGAAATCTTAATTGAGTATGAGTAAAATTACAGGTGTAAAAATCTGCTTAAATAAAAGGTAAACGCAGCTCATTTAAAATCAGAAGTTCCCCATTTACTTCTTTAACATCGTCACATCGCCTCGTATCTTTCCCATGCAGGACGACAGGACAGAGAGTTCAAACCAGGTTTCTTTTAATTAAAAAAGAAACGTAACAAAATAAAGTGCATAAACACAGTAAAGCATGAATCGGCTAATTTATCGGCAGATTTATTCAACATGATCACAGCTGGTCAGGTTCTGATGCGATGCTGATGGATGAAATTTAAAATGTAGAGTGAAAAAAGTAAAACTCAGACAAAACATTCCAGGGAAAACAAAATGACTGAGTTGTGTAAAATATTCAAGTAAAAGCTTCTCTATTGCAGTAATGAGAGTAAATGTAATTAGTTACTTCCCTTGCAGAATACATTTAATTTTGTTTCTACAACAGTCTAAAATCGATGATGTTTTTGCTCTTTAGCTCCGCCTCTCTCTGCGGTGTGCCTTACTGATACTTTTGCTGATTTGTCTGTTCTTTACTCTTTGAACCAAACGTTTTAAATCATTAACTCCACAGGCAGTCTCCATGACGAGGAGGCGGAGTCCAGCGAGGGCTCCACCTCCTCGCAGGTGCCACGACAACGCCCGGCGGCCGCCCGGCGGCTGAGCAGCAAGCTGAGGAGCAGGATGTGCCGCAGCCTGGGGGCCGACCTGGACCAGCCGTTCCTGGAGGAGGCGCGGGGCGGGGGGGGAGGAGGAGGAGGGGGAGGCGTGGCGGCCCGGCTCCATCGCCTGCACCTCCTCTCCTCCTCCCTCAGCCTACGCTACAACCTGTCCTCCTCCTCGCTGTCCTCCTGCTCCACGCCGCCGCGCTGCCACAGCCTGGCCGACCTGGGGGAGGGGGAGGGGGAGGGGGAGGAGAGGAGGGGAGGAGCAGGGAGGAGGAGCGGAGGAGGAGGAGGAGCGCCGCACGACGGCTCCTATCTGCACCGACAGGTGAGCAGAAACAAGGGAGGAACCATCTGCTTCTCTCACGATACGATTCAATATGTGATCTGAGGTTCAGGATTCAATACAACCAGGATACGATGTGATCAATAAAAGTTCAGTCACAACAAAGTCTGACTGTACAGAATTCTGTTTATTTATGAGACTCAAATCTTTCTAGCGATGCCATTGGCTGCTAGAATGTAAACAACAATTTAAAAATGTCATTACAAAGTGACAATAATATAATTTGGATGGAGAGCTTGTGAAACTGTGATGGTCAAGAGTCTCATTAGTGATTACTACAGCAGAATAACATGGAGCTGATATCACCATTCATGTTCCTGACAGCAGAATAACATGGAGCTGATATCACCATTCATGTTCCTGACAGCAGAATAACATGGAGCTGATATCACCATTCATGTTCCTGACAGCAGAATAACATGGAGCTGATATCACCATTCATGTTCCTGACAGCAGAATAACATGGAGCTGATATCACCATTCATGTTCCTGACAGCAGAATAACATGGAGCTGATATCACCATTCATGTTCCTGACAGCAGAATAACATGGAGCTGATATCACCATTCATGTTCCTGACACAACAGACGGATTGACACTGTTTTGTATTGTGATGTATTGAATTTAGATATATATCGTCCCATCAAAGTAAAGTATGGTGACATTTATTTATTTACCCATGCTTCACAGTAAAGTACGATGAAATGTATTTATTTATCCGTGTTTCAGAGTAAAGTGTGGCGACATAAAGTAAAGTACGGTCCAGTATAGTGCGGTCCAGTAAAGTACGGTCCAGTAATGTGCGGTCCAGTAAAGTACGGTCCAGTAAAGTGCGGTCCAGTAAAGTGCGGTCCAGTAAAGTGCGGTCCAGTAAAGTGCGGTCCAGTAATGTGCGGTCCAGTAAAGTACGGTCCAGTAAAGTGCGGTCCAGTAAAGTGCGGTCCAGTAAAGTACGGTCCAGTAAAGTGCGCTCCAGTAAAGTACGGTCCAGTAAAGTGCGCTCCAGTAAAGTGCGCTCCAGTAAAGTGCGCTCCAGTAAAGTACGGTCCAGTAAAGTGCGCTCCAGTAAAGTGCGGTCCAGTAAAGTGCGGTCCAGTAAAGTGCGGTCCAGTAAAGTACGCTCCAGTAAAGTGCGGTCCAGTAAAGTGCGGTCCAGTAAAGTGCGGTCCTGTAAAGTGCGGTCCAGTAAAGTGCGGTCCAGTAAAGTACAGTCCAGTAAAGTGCCTGTCTCTGTTGCAGTCCCTGGTTCCCCTGGAGCCTCTGGAGCACGCCTGGCTGGTGAAGGGGGCGGCGGGCGCCTGGACGGACGTGTACTCTCTGTTCAGAGAGGAGCCGGCTCTGCTCAACAGGCGGGACTTCATCTCCGGGTTCACCGTGCTGCACTGGATCGCCAAGCACGGAGACCACCGAGTCCTCAACACCCTGTGGTACGCAGCGGGAGGTCCCTCCGGACCGCACGTCTGCTTTCTGTGTCTGTGGTGTCTGTAGGATCTGTATCTGTGGTGTCTGTAGGATCTGTATCTGTAGTGTCTGTAGGATCTGTGGTGTCTTTAGTGTCTGTAGTGTCTGTAGGATCTGTATCTGTAGTGTCTGTAGGATCTGTAGTGTCTGTAGTGTCTTTAGTGTCTGTAGGATCTGTAGGATCTGTAGTGTCTGTGGTGTCTGTAGGATCTGTATCTGTAGTGTCTTTAGTGTCTGTGGTGTCTGTAGTGTCTGTAGGATCTGTAGTGTCTGTGGTGTCTGTAGGATCTGTATCTGTAGTGTCTGTAGGATCTGTATCTGTAGTGTCTGTAGGATCTGTGGTGTCTTTAGTGTCTGTAGTGTCTGTAGGATCTGTATCTGTAGTGTCTTTAGTGTCTGTAGGATCTGTATCTGTAGTGTCTTTAATGTCTTTAGTGTCTGTAGGATCTGTAGTGTCTGTAGTGTCTGTAGTGTCTGTAGGATCTGTATCTGTAGTGTCTGTAGGATCTGTGGTGTCTTTAGTGTCTGTAGTGTCTGTAGGATCTGTATCTGTAGTGTCTTTAGTGTCTGTAGGATCTGTATCTGTAGTGTCTTTAATGTCTTTAGTGTCTGTAGGATCTGTAGTGTCTGTAGTGTCTGTAGTGTCTGTAGGATCTGTAGTGTCTTTAGTGTCTGTAGGATCTGTATCTGTGGTGTCTTTAGTGTCTGTGGTGTCTTTAGTTTCTGTAGGATCTGTATCTGTAGTGTCTGTGGTGTCTTTAGTGTCTGTAGGATCTGTATCTGTAGTGTCTATAATGTCTTTAGTGTCTGTAGGATCTGTAGTGTCTTTAGTGTCTGTAGAGTCTATAGTGTCTTTGATGTCTGTAGTGTCTTTAGTGTCTGTGGTGTCTGTAGGATCTGTGGTGTCTTTAGTGTCTGTAGAGTCTTTAGTGTCTGTAGGATCTGTAGTGTCTTTAGTGTCTGTAGGATCTGTAGTGTCTGTAGGATCTGTAGTGTCTGTAGGATCTGTAGTGTCTTTAGTGTCTGTAGGATCTGTAGTGTCTGTAGGATCTGTAGTGTCTGTAGGATCTGTAGTGTCTTTAGTGTCTGTAGGATCTGTAGTGTCTGTAGGATCTGTAGTGTCTGTAGGATCTGTAGTGTCTTTAGTGTCTGTAGGATCTGTAGTGTCTTTAGTGTCTGTAGGATCTGTAGTGTCTGTAGCGTCTGTAGTGTCTATAGTGTCTTTGATGTCTGTAGTGTCTTAAGTGTCTGTGGTGTCTTTAGTGTCTGTGGTGTCTTTAGTGTCTGTAGTATCTGTAATGTCTGTGGTGTCTTTAGTGTCTGTAGGATCTGTATCTGTAGTGTCTTTAGTATCTGTAGTGTCTACAGTGTCTTTGATGTCTGTAGTGTCTGTAGTGTCTTTAGTGTCTGTAGCGCTTGTAGTGTCTGTAGTGCTTGTAGTGTCTGTAGTAGCTGTAGGATCTGTAGTGTCTGTATTGTCTTTAGTTTCTGTAGTGTCTTTAGTGTCTTTAATGTCTGTAGTGTCTGTAGTGTCTTTAGTTTCTGTAGTGTCTTTAATGTCTTTAGTGTCTGTAGTGTCTGTAGTGTCTTTAGTGTCTTTAGTTTCTGTAGTGTCTTTAGTGTCTTTAATGTCTTTAGTGTCTTTAGTGTCTGTAGTGTCTGTAGTGTCTTTAGTGTCTGTAGTGTCTGTAGTGTCTTTAGTTTCTGTAGTGTCTTTAGTGTCTTTAATGTCTTTAGTGTCTGTAGTGTCTGTAGTGTCTTTAGTGTCTTTAGTGTCTGTAGTGTCTGTAGTGTCTGTAGTGTCTTTAATGTCTTTAGTGTCTGTTGTGTCTGTAGTGTCTTTAGTGTCTTTAGTTTCTGTAGTGTCTTTAATGTCTTTAGTGTCTGTAGTGTCTGTAGTGTCTTTAATGTCTTTAGTGTCTGTAGTATCCTCTATTTATTGTAAAGCACTTTGAGCTGCATTTAATGTACGAAGGGTGCTATATAAATAAAGTTTATTATTAGTTATTAGTTATTATAACGTGGCACCAAAGACCAGCCAATAGCAGGTGGCAGCTCAGCAGCATGCTGAACCTTTAGGTCTTCTCTCAGGTGTGTGTTTGTGTTTGGTTCTTCTCTAAACTCTGAACCGATGTTCTCTGTGGTTCCGGTTCTTCAGGTACGGCGTCAACAAGGCCGGTCTGACTCTGGAGGTGAACGCCCGCTCGGCGTGCGGCTACACGCCTCTCCACCTGGCCGCCATCCACGGCCACAAGAAGATGATGCGGCTGCTGGTGCTCAAGTTCCGGGCGGACGTGGGTCTGCGGGACACGGCGGGGAAGAAACCCTGGCAGCACCTGGGACGTCCCGCCGACGGAGAGCTGCTGCAGATGCTGGGAGCGCCGCGGTCGGCCGGCGGCGGAGAGGGCGGGGCCGCGGAAGGAGAAGGGGGGAGGAAGAGCGGGGGAGGGGGAGGGGGAGGAGAGGGGAGTCGGCAGCATCATCGCCGTCATCGTCATCACCTCTCCTCGTCTTCCTCGGCGGAGCGCCGGCGGAGCGTCCGGCCGCTCACCGTGTCGGGCGACAAGGTCAAGAGGTCGTCCTCCATCGCCGCCTTCCTCAAACACAAATCACTCCGCCGTTTCCATGGACACCAGTCTGACTCCTCTGTCTGAGGGAAGACCGCTTACTGACTGGTTCACTGACTGACTGACTGGTTCACTGACTGGTTCACTGACTGACTGACTGGTTCACTGACTGACTGACTGGTTCACTGACTTGACTGACTGACTGGTTCACTGACTGCCTGACTGGTTCACTGACTGACTGACTGACTGGTTCACTGACTGACTGACTGGTTCACTGACTGGTTCACTGACTGACTGACTGACTGGTTCACTGACTGGTTCACTGACTGACTGACTGGTTCACTGACTGGTTCACTGACTTACTGACTGGTTCACTGACTGACTGACTGACTGGTTCACTGACTGGTTCACTGACTGACTGACTGGTTCACTGACTGGTTCACTGACTTACTGACTGGTTCACTGACTGACTGACTGACTGGTTCACTGACTGACTGACTGACTGATTCGTCTCGAATTGCAAAATAAGTGAACAAGGGAACAGGATCTACTGATTAACTGTCACTGCAACTTCTCCCAGAGCAACTTTTATATCACTGCAACTTCTCCCAGAGCAACTTTTATATCACTGCAACTTCTCCCAGAGCAACTTCTATATCACTGCAACTTCTCCCAGAGCAACTTTTATATCACTGCAACTTCTCCCAGAGCAACTTTTATATCACTGCAACTTCTCCCAGAGCAACTTTTATATCACTGCAACTTCTCCCAGAGCAACTTTTATATCACTGCAACTTCTCCCAGAGCAACTTTTATATCACTGCAACTTCTCCCAGAGCAACTTCTATATCACTGCAACTTCTCCCAGAGCAACTTCTATATCACTGCAACTTCTCCCAGAGCAACTTTTATATCACTGCAACTTCTCCCAGAGCAACTTTTATATCACTGCAGTCACAGAAATGACTGATTTTCACATTTTTACTTGACCTGAAGGTTTTTAAGTGAAACCCGTCGAAAACCCAGGAAAACATTTCAGAGGAAACTTCAGTCTGAGAGCGGAGCAGCTTCTGTCTGTGTCTCTGTCTGTGTCTCTGTCTGTGTCTGTGTCTGTGTCTGTGTCTGTCTGTGTCTGTGTCTCTGTTCCTGTTTGTTCCTCTCTCTTCCTGAAACCTTTGACTTTTTGTCATCACGAGGTTTTGATGCGACAGCAGCGAAAAAAACCTCTTTGTCCTCGGCGATTTCTCAGCCGGGATCCGAATCTGCAGCTTGTGCCTGCTGTGGATTAACAGACAAATAACTGGCAGGACACGCCTCTTACTGTGTGTGTGTGTGTGTGTGTGTGTGTGTGTGTGTGTGTGTGTGTGTGTGTGGTCGTCTCCTGACCTTGAATCGTCACTTAAAACAGATTTCCTCTGTGCAGCTCAAAACTCTTTTCCACATTCAGCTGAATCCAAATAATTGCCCAAAAAAGAAAAAAGGTGCTAATTCTGCTACTGAGCTTTGACTTTCTCTGGATTTGACTGCCAAAGAAAATAAAAAGAGAAGATGGTATTAGAGTGTTGGGACCGAGATCGGCAGCACAGCCAGACAGGAAGTGGTCTGCAGACTGGTTTTCACTGTGCCGGTCTGGCGTTGTTGTTGTGAAGGTTGCGGTTGTGGATCAGATGCTCTGCTGGGAGACGCTTCACCACAGGAGGTTTAAACTAGAAGCTGCTTCCTCCTGTTTTCTTCCTGTTTTGGACAAGGAGAAGGTCAGATCTGGACCGTAAGGAGGTGGAAGTCACGCCTCTTCTGGCTTTTGGCGTGCACAGAGTTAGAGCAGATAGAAGAGACGCTTCCCGCTGTGTCACGCCAATTTGCTTTTGTAAGGGAAATATCGTACGTAGGCTTGGGCCGATATTCTATATTATCGAATATCGCGACATTAGTAAAAAAGCGAAATAGTAAAAAAACAAACAAAAGTAATCATACTTGAAGTGAAAAATTTGTCTTTTTAATTCAAGTGTTTTCACTTTTCCACAATCAGCCTGTTTTTCTGGAAACAGCAAATTACACCAAACAGTCGTTGCTTTCTCCACTTCTTGAACAGTAACATTACATTTCTAGGCTAGAAATTTGATGTAATTTGGAAGAAATAAAATAAAATACCCCCAAAAAAACTGAACACCCCCGCTCCACGATAATATAGTATCACAATATTTTGCCAGGACAATATTGTGATATTACATTTTGGATATCGCCCAACCCTAATCGTACATGTGGCTGTATACATGGGTTTATGGATGGGTTTTTGATATTGTTGCTATGGGAATAAGTTTCATAATTAATTTGACACTGGAACTCAGAAAGTTCGGACCGTTACTGGAATAATAATCAGTCAGATGATTTTCTGCCATGATGACAGAGTCAGTCAGCAGCTCTGTGCTGCCCGCTGTTAGAAAAGTGTTGAGATGCCAAGTCGACGACAAAGTGCTGATCTACTGTACAGAGAAGCAGATTCATCACTGTAAAGTTTTATATTGCACATAAACACCTCTGATATTTGGGCAGGGTGGGAAATTTACATGAACCAGCCAAAACCACCACTGGTCAAGGTTTATTCACTGTTTATTACATGTTTATTCACTGTTTATTACATGTTTATTCACTGTTAAAGGTGTTGTATGTAATTCTAGTCGGCATCTTAACAGTTTCCATGAAAAGGCGCTGGTGATGAGAGTGTCAGATGAATTAAAGGAGAATCTCATCACAGTGTTTTAATGATTCACCTTCAGCAGCTAAAGGACAATATATACTGTATATATATATATTTTTTTAATGACTAAAAGTTGGGGCACAGTAAAGGTTTCAGGCTTTTGTGAATTTCTGACACCAAAATAAACTGGGATTGTCATATTGTTGGCTCACTGTCAGGCTCTTATTATGAACTACAATTCCCATAATGCTTTGTTTATGCTTTTATATTCCATTGGTTTAGACTTTTGAATGATCCCTCATCAACAATTCTGACTTTAAAATCAGAATTCTGAGATTAATCACAGAACTCAAATACATTTTTCACACATAGCCCTAATCCTCTTCCGTACGTTTGTATTGTTTGTCATCATTTGTTTTGTTAATGTGTTAAAAGTGATTTGAACACAACCAAGGTAGGCAGTCATCATCATCATCATCATCATCATCATCATCATCACTACAACGACACTGGTTCCTAACACACACAAATGAATGTATTTTTTTGAAAAAATAAGAAAAAGATGCAAGGAAAGTGTAAAATCAAGTTAACGCCCCCACTCAAAGCTGATTGGTTCTTGTTTTGTACCACAGTGACCACATCGAAAGCTGATTGGTTCCTGATTTGTACCTCAGCGACCGCATCGAAAGATGTGAACGATTGGTTCTCGCTTTGTATGTCAGCACAATACTGAAAGCTGATTGGTTTTCGTTTTGTATGTCAGCAACTGGAGGCCAGCTGGTTCCTGCTTTGTACCGCAGTGAGAGAATCAGAGGCTCACACACACACACACACACACACACACACAGACACACGCACA